>NC_085093.1:1947050-1959550 GCF_963422355.1 Corticium candelabrum | reverse complement strand
GAGGCAGAGCTCATGAAAGCCGATGTTGAGCGACGAGCCTGTGAGCTCGAGGATACGAGGAGACAGTTAGATGAGCAGAAGAGAAAGATAGTACAGGTGTGGTGAATACAGTGTACATGCTTGAGTATTACCCCACCCCAATGGTTGGCCAGAGTCAAAGGTATGGGATGGGGTCTTACTCAAACATTTAGACCTAAAGTTGTTAATTGACGGAAATGATTTATTTATTAACTTAAACAGCATGTTGCTATACTAGAGCTTGGAACCACCACCACTACCTAGAGTATAGAAACCTAATCTTCTATACATATCCGAGCTATTAAATCTTCAACACGTGGTCAACAGGCATGCACAAGGTAATGAATGAATGTTAGCATTCACACAGACGCAAATCTAGCAAATAGTCACTGTGGAAAGCACCAATTAGCACTAACTAAAGTACTAAGAGGTGGGGAAATCTCAGTCTTGGACAGAGTAGAGTGGGGGCTTACTTGAGTACTTGAGTAAATCTAAATTTTGAAAATATGTTTTGATATTATAATGTCGTCATCACTCTATAAGTAGATATATATTTTAAATTCTTTAATTTAATTTTTTATTTTATAATTTTTATCAATGTTTTAAATGTTTTCTAATTTTTATTTCTAATTATTTTTATTTTTACATTTTTAATTTTTATTTTTTTAAATTTTTATTTTTTCTAATTATTTTTATTTTAATTTTTTTCTAATCTTATTTTTAATTTTTTTTAAATTTAATTTTATATTTTTTCATTTTTATATTTTATTTTTCTAATATATATATTTTTTAACTTAATTTTTCCTAATTTATTTATATTTTTTTATTTTTCTATATATTTTTAATTTTAATTTTTAAATTTATTTTTTATTTTCCAAATTATTAAATTAAAAAAATTTCTTAAGTATGCTGACACTCTCGTGCTGTAATTGTCTAGGAGCAATTGGAGATTTCAAGAGAGAGAATGAGTGTTGAAAAAGGTCGAAACAGTTGGCTACAGGAAAGGTCACTCTACCTCAGTCAGAAAGACCAAGCATCATCAACAGTGCCTTCTCTACCACCTCAACCACGTTTCATATCAACACTGGCTCTGAGAGCATCGAGAAGCCGTCACCCTACTGATGAGCCAGAAGAGACACCAACGGGACATGATCTGACCAGCAGTCAGGCAACGTCTCACGCTATCGCTCAGTTGGAGTACAACAGGGCCTTACGTCTATGGGCAAATGCCAACGAAAAGGTAACAACTAAAACTTCATAACAGAATTTCAATGTTTTGAAGAATTATTATTTCTCGTGTGTGTGTGTGTGTGTGTGTCACTGTGTGTGTCATGTGTGTGTGTGTGTGTGTGTGTGTGTCTGTCTGTCTGTCACTGTGTCTGTGTCTGTCTGTGTGTCTGTCTGTCTGTCTGTCTGTCTGTGTGTGTGTGTGTGTGTGTGTGTGTGTGTGTGTGTGTGTGTGTGTGTGTGTGTGTGTGTGTGTGTGTGTGGTGTGTCACTGTGCATGTGGTGTGTGTGTGTGTGTGTGTGTGTGTGTGTGTGTCTGTGTGTGTGTCACTGTGTGTATATCACTGTGTGTATATCACTGTGTGTGTAGCAAGTCGAAGAGCTTCACGAAGAAACAAACTTTCTCGACGCGCTAGAAACATCAAAAACATCCAACAAGACGACACTTATTCTATAGTTCTTTCATATTCGTAGCTAATATAACTAAACATGACATAACAAACGAGATGTCACTCTCTCCCTACCCAGTACCTCCACAGTCAACCCAAGCTCAGGCCCCTCATTCATTCCAGTCACCGCAAACCGAACAACTTGCAATACCGCCTTTCGACTCACACCACAATCACTCGCTATCTGCCTCAACAACCTCATCACCTCAACAGCACAAAAATCACGATTTTCCAAACTATTTAGTTCGTCGACTGTCAACATAATCAACTCTCTTGCCGTTGGATAAATTTCAATTAACTTCACCGATGACACGACCGGGTCCAACCAAAAGTATCTACCGGCGTGTACGACTTCAGGAACGGTAGAAACGCGAGAGAGGAGCAAACCTAAAACGGCTTCCAAGTAATCCCGACTCACACCATTAATATCAACAACAGGGTCGACACCCAGGTTATGAATGACCAGATCTCGCAGCTGGTTTACAAATTCTGTCTGCTCTTCTTCGTCGGCGGATGCATGTTTGGCTCGCAGGTGCCATCTGTTCGTCGCCAAGAGTTGCTGAACGTCGACCGTCGGTCGTGCCTTGTTGATGCCTCCAAGTGAAAACTGATCAACAAGTTCATCAAATGTCATGTATCTCAATGTGTGGTCATCGGGTGACCAACCCAGATGTGCAACGAAGTTCAATAAAGCGGCAGGCAGTATCCCCATCTCTTTGCATTCACCGACAGACATGTGGCTGTCACGTTTTGACATTTTCGTGCCGTCGCTGTTCATGAGTAACGGGAGATGACACAACAGTGGCATCGGCCACCCGAATGCGTGATAGAGCATCACGTGTTTGGGTGTGGACGACAACCATTCCTCCCCTCGTAGGACGTGTGTGACGCCCATGTGGTGGTCGTCGACGATGCTAGCGAGATGGTACGACGGGTAACCGTCCGACTTGATGAGAATCTGATCGCTGATTGTGTGAGCATGGAACTCCATTGTGCCATACACGAGATCACTGTACGTCACTGTACCGGTCGAGGGCACCTGTGTGTTCACAATGATTCACACAATCGGTAAACGTAACTTGCGGAGGTAAACGCAGGGCGTTCTTGCATAAGTTCAAAACTGGACACACAATTGGCTGGTAAATCTGTAAATATATTATTTATTTAATCGGCTGTTTTCACAACCGGAAGTGTCTGGCAAGATAGCCAAGCTAAAGTCGAAATTTGGAAGTGGGGCAGTAATGGCCGCTGTGGCTCTGTCAGTCATCTACGTTAATACATAAAACGAAGTCTTAGAAAGGGCCCAAGCCTATAGTCTGGTTGTTTACACAACAGGGGAACTAAAAACTACGTTCCTCAAATAGTAACCCGTGAATCTTATTAGTTTGAAAAAATAGTAACCCGTGGATCTTATTAGTTTGAAAAATAGTAACCCATGGATCTTAATAGTTTAAAAAATAGTAACCCGTCAATCTTATTACTTGAAAAAATAGTAACCCGTGAATCTTATTAGTTTGAAAAAATAGTAACCCGTGGATCTTATTAGTTTGTAAAAATTGTAACCCATGGATCTTAATAGTTTAAAAAATAGTAACCCGTGGATCTTATTAGTTGAAAAAATAGTAACCTGTGGATCTTATTAGTTTGTAAAAATAGTAACCCATGGATCTTAATAGTTTTAAAAAAATAGTAACCCGTGGATCTTATTAGTTTGAAAAATAGTAACCTGTAGTGACGCTTGCAATTGCTATAATGACCGCAACATGCCTACAGTGCCAAGTATATAGTACTTCGCGCGGATAACTGAGCCCTTAGCTACAACTAGCGCTATTGCACAGCTAGCACACACGACTCCGGGATGGAATCAACTCTGTCTAACGTTGTTAAACAACATATCTTATCAGTTTGATAGTAACCAGTGGGTTACTATTCAAGGACAGCAACCAAAGCAGGTTTTCCTGGAAGGTTGCCGTGCAAACCGAATGGATGGCAGTAGATTTGCCTGCCGGCTGAATGTCTGTCACTCATGTGGTAAACATGCGGACGAGCTTGTAGAGCAAGTAGGCTAGACGATACGCCTGCAATCAGCCCTTCCAAGCAGGTCTGCATCCCTACAGCGACTGACAGACGTTCAAGCAAAACGAGTCATGAGACTGATTAGCACACAATTCTGCAATCGATCAAGTAAATAGACCACAATTTGATCGATTGATTGACTGACTCACTAAAGTTGGTTCGTGCATACCATACCGCATGGAAAATTCCCGGATATAGTAACCCGTGCCTCCTACAGAGACAAAATTAGTATGCTTTGACTGCACGTGATGAGATGGAATCATCTGCGTAATTAAATTGACTGTGCGCGTTCAAGATTCGTAGATTTGAGAGCCATCCTGCTAAGAATGTATTTAGGCTCCGCCTACACATGTCACTCAATTGCTAATTGAGTCAATAATGTATATATTGTGTAAATAATTGCATTCCAATTGTACATCAAATTAGACGTTGCTGTCCAAGTCTTCGTCACTACCACACACCTGTTCACTCTCTGAGCTTTCAAAGGCATTAGTTGACCTTAGTTCTATGATTATGCATTCTATAGCTTCATTTCGAGTCATGTGGCCTAGCATTGAGGCTACTACTACTATGCCACCGGTTACTCTAGAGTGCTCTTCAATTTCTCTAACTACTTGCTTGATGCGCTTCCTCCAGGACTCGCTTGTCCCTTTCAATGTCTTTGTTGGTTAGCCTCTCGACCCCAGCCATCGTGCAGACCTCTCAGCTTTTCTTTGCACCAAATCGTGAGACTGTCTTTAGTAAATGACCACGTCCAAAGTAGGCGTGGTTAACTGCCTACATCAGAGCCATCTCTATATACGGCTCTGGTCAACGTGTTGGCCTCACTTTACGTTTCTGTGCGCATGCCAAGGCTTCACCTCCAACTTCCAAACGTTACTTTTACTGCATACCCTGCCAGGATAGCTCAGATACAAGCAAGCAGAGCCGTTTATGATGGATGCAAGACGGTTATCCCCCCTCCCGAAACTTTAGTCACCAGGACACTTAAGCCCGGCTCACAGGATGGATGACGCTGACGTGACGTTGACGCTGATGCTGATGCTGGAATACAAATGAATCCTATTCCAGCATCAGCGTCAGTGTCAACACCAAAAGATGCCGCCTGCGTCAAGGCGGTGTCTTTGATGTTGAACAAAGCAACTATTCTTCGTTCGATTAGTTCTGGTTCTGTCAGTTCCAACAGTAGCGACAAGCCCTCATTTTCAGCTCTATGAATCATAAAACTGTAAATCGAATGCGCCCTAAAAGTTTTTGGTATATACACTAAATTTCTTAGTTTGCTTCCAAAGCCTTCCTTTGAACATTACAATGACCAGCATTCTAAATTTCTTCATCTCTTGTCTATAATTTTTTGCTCAATAACAAATTTTTTTGATGCTCGGATATTTGGACATCCAACATGGACCGATCAATCAAAATAGAAAGTAACGATCATGTGACATTTTGAGCATGCATAGTTTCCATTGCACTGCATACAAATGTGAGACAACCACGTGGACACTAAAGCCCTGTCCACACTGGCACCTGAATCGCGATAAATCCAATCCACATTGGGAGGTGGTTTCGATCGCGATCGGTTGAATCCAATTAGAAATAGTGGGCGTTACCTCCAGGTACGCTACGCGTGTAGTCGGAACATCTAACACTCCTCACTCGTCTTTGTTATCGCTCACCTTACATCGCTGTATCAACGCTTCCACAAGCAAAGAGCTCAAACGTACACATCGGTCATCAGTCACATGATACCAAAAATGAGGCGGAGGTAGCGTTTTCAAAGTGCAGTGTGGACGCTCGCTATCCTGTGCTGATAGCGATCCAGTCTGGTCTAGTATGGACAGGGCTTAAAACGAGAGACGTTGATACTGAGCGAAACACGAACAGTCGCTGGACAACATGCACTGTTAACACTCGCGAGTCATTGACACGCAGTGGTAGGATATATATACTACCAAGTCATTTTACAACAAACATATTATTGCGCATGCGCACATCAAATTATATTTTTATTTTAGTCAAGCTCAAAACTGGACCAGCAAATCCGAGCATCAAGAAATTGGCCTAAAAACAAAGAAAAACTGACTGACTGACTGACTGCTAGTCGAGGTGTCATGCCACACACATCATGACCTACACTGGCACTCACTGGCACTCACTCACTCGCATTCTGATGACATGTGGCAAGCCGTGACTCAGTTTCTCTTCCCATTGCCTTCTACTCAGCTTCTCATCATAGTCCACTTTCCTTCCCGTCCGTCTCGCATCCAACTGCCTCCTCTCCACTTCGTCTCGCGAAGCAAAACAGTAGAACGCATCGTCTCTCTCAACGAGCCTTTCTGCGGCCTTCCTGTACGTTTCTAACCTCTCCGATTGCCTGTACGGTCCAAACGGGCCGCCCACCGACGGTCCCTCGTCGGGAAGAATGCCAGACCATCGCAACAAGGCAGAAATCTCGTCCTCTGCGTGTGTCACGTGACGTCGCCTGTCCGTGTCTTCGACGCGTAGAATAAACGAGCCGCGCTCCTTTCTAGCAAATAGAAAGTTAAAAAGCGCGGTTCGAAGGCCGCCCAAGTGTAGAGGACCTGTAGGACTAGGAGCAAAGCGAACTCTAACCATTTGGTATCCCGGCAAGCACCCGTATGTACTCGTGCCCTCGAGGTTCCAGATTGCTGCGCTGTAATAGCATTTCGGTAATTAAATTTGATTTAATTAAACTAAATCTTATTTTGCCCAAAATAGTAGAAAATACAGTAGAGCACATTCAGTGACAACGAATAAATAAATATAGAAGACGATCACGTCCCAAAGTCAGTCAATCCAAATTGAACCTTTTCCATACAAATATCAAGTATCAGTGCACTTTTCCCACCAACTAGCTCACTCATTTCATTAATCATCATCCCATCCCTCTTCGTCTCTGAACGTCAAGTAGGGCATTCTGAGCTTGCGATGATGAGTCATAAATCGATAGATGACAACAGCAATGCATGCACCGATGAGCGGCCCAAAAGTATAAATCCACAGCTGACCCCAGTAGTTGAACACCAGTGCTGGACCAAACGAACGAGAAGGATTCATTCCAGCACCGGATATATAAGCACTGCAGTACAAATTCAGAACACACACAGACTGCAGTCTAATGAACATATTGTGTAGACCACCATCACTCACCCTGTGAATGTGTTTCCGGCCACTGTGAATATCATGAAGATCCACGTGAACTGGTTCTTGCCGTCGCAGTCTGCCATGGACGAGAGGATGACTGTCACCAGAATACATGTGAGCAGGATCTCAGCGAAGAAGGCCTGGGCTTCATTCTGGTAGGCCGCGTTGTAGGCATTAGTCGCCCATCCATCCGGATTACGAAGGACTGCAGTGCTGTTGATCAGACCCTGTAAACACAAACAAACAAACAAACTTGATGAGGTAATTTAAACCTTGAGGATAGTCTAGTATAAGTACATAAGCTATTGCAGCTGAAGCAGTGCCACCGGCCAACTGAGCCAAGATGTAGAGAATCATCATGTCGAATGCCATCAGTCCACTGAGAAAGGCGGCCAGACTGACAGCAGGGTTGAACTGAGCACCACTAAGTAACACAAACAGCAGCATTACTTCATTGCAGGCAAACAGGCACATCGACAATAATCACAATTAAACACGACTGTCCACCACAGTCTGACCTGAGTGGAAAGAAGACACCACAGAGACCGAGTAGAGTCATTGATATACCGAGAGGGCCTACCACTGGATTTGCTTCAACGCTCGTGATAATACCAGCGCAGTGGAAAAACATTGTGCCAATGAATTCGGCTAGCAGAGGCCTTGCAACCTTCGTCCAGTATTTAGAATTCTCGTACGACTCCGACTGTTCTTGAGGTAACGTTTGAACGACTTTGTCCGATCGCGATTGAACAGCACCGACTTGACTGTTCTGAACATCAGACACTGGTTCAGATTCACCCATAGGTGCGAGCTGTTGAGCAAACCAACCAAGTTAGAACGTCTACTAATACATTATGATAGATACAGACAGACAGACAGACAGACATACAATAGACATACAGACATACCATAGACATACAGACATACAATAGACATACAGACAGATAGACATACAGACGCACTGACAGACATACAGACAACAAACAGACAGACAGACAGACTGACAGACAGACGGACAGACAAACAAACATACAGACAGATAGACAGACATACAAACAGATAGACAAACAGACATACAGACAGACAACATACAGACAGACAAACAGATATACAAACAGATAGACAAAGACATACAGACAGGTAGACATACAGACAACAGACAGACAAACAGATAGACATACAGACACACAGACAGACATACAGACAGACATACAGACACACTAGACATACAGACAACAGACATACAGACAAACAAACAGACAAATAGTATTACTATTTGCTATGATCATTTTGTGCAAGCGAGGAAGAGACTAACGCAACTGAGAATTAATAATCAATTTAAAAAAATTAAATTACAACACAAACTTGATAGACAGCAAGACATATGACTGCTCATTCAATACAGTACATTAGAGATTCCTGTTTTCTAAGCGTGTAAAATATTAATATTAGCGACCATCCATCCACAATATCAGTCAACCAATCAGTTGTCGAGTTCGATTGGCAGCATACTAAGAGTTTGATATCAATATACAGCATACATATCATTATTGCTTTACAGAGGAATGTGAATTGGTCATTGCCTTATGTCACAGACAGTGACAACTATTACCAGATCTACTGTGCATTTAGAGGGTCATCACGTGATTAATCAACAGGATAACTTGTTGTACTAAAGACATTATCAACACATCAGTGAACCCTTCCCACTCACATCACTGCAGACATCAGACATCAGACCATTGCCTCAAGACTGCAAGATCAAACAGACGACTTTGTGCATTCGCACCAACTTACATACAACAACGTCCGATACACTGCAATACAGTCAGTACTCAGACTAAAACGTGATTATCGCAGCTCGTGTTTACATTACAAGTCGTCTGTCCATATCATTCCATGGTGTGCTCACTCGTCCCTACAATGGAATACGTGACAAGTTGGCACCTCAATCACTACACACACAGCAAGCCACCACGTGCAGCACTCGACATGGTCATGCGCTGATCTGCTGCTCCTCATGCATCCACCCCAAGGCAACCCCAGTAGACCAACATCCACAAACATTTTTCAGTGTGAAAACTAGACTAGACTCACAATGTGTAACACACACGACGAGAGTCATCAGAGACTTGGTCTATCAGTAACCTATTTCGCTCTATAAAACGCAATTTACGTTGGATTATTAATTGTCATGCCTCGATCGCTGTATTGTCCATTACGTTCTGCCTCTTCTCCATGAAGTTCGACTCTCGGCTGGATAGATCTACAGTCTGCAGGCTCAGACAGGCTGGACGACGTTCACGACGAGACTGGACGCGCAACTGATTCTGGAGTGGAGATCAACATGCGTTGATGCACGCCTCCTAGTCATGCGAGTGATCGTGCGTTTTGAGGTGTCAAATGGGGCAATGTGAACTGCCTGACGAGAAAAGGGTGGTAGTGAATGAGAGGTGGTAGTAAATGAGAGGACGGATTGAGTCGACGATGATCTGATCACATTGGCGACGCTTGGAAGGCTGGAGTGCTAAAATACGCATAGACGTACAGTCGACTGGTGACGTCCAGCTAATAGATTGACAACAAGAGCACTTAGAGAGCGCATACCTTGGCCACAAATTCCGAGATTGTTGATCGAACGTCCGGGATAAGGAAGTTAGCGTAGACGTCCCGGATAACTTTATACGTCCCGGATAACTATTTGACGTCCCGAATAAACATTGGACGTCCCGTATAACCCAATTTTCCGTACGAAAAACGACAGACAGCAGGTTGTCGTCGCGTTACTCTGTGCGCGCTGAGATCCGCTACGCCACAAAAACAAGCACAAGATAGTAACGTTACATAGGGGTCTGTAAATCTAAGACTTAGTCTTCCATCTCTCAAAACGTTGCGAGAGACGGCGACGTTTTCACTCACTAAAGGAAAGCTATCGACGTGCGTGAGTAAAATCTGGAGTGATGACTCAGGTCGCGTTACCAAGAATTTTATGCGAGGGTCGACCCCTCAAAAGAGACCCGCCTTCTAGTATCCCGACCACCTCCAAAATGTAGAAGCACTCTAAAAACCCTCGGCTGCTAGGCAACACGGAACAGCTACTTCACACACACACACACACACACACGCACACACACACACACACACACACACACACACACACACACACACACACACAAAACGACAGGCGCATGCCAACGATAGCAATGAGCGCATGTGCTGTATTCCAATTGCCCGTCCGTCCGTCCGTCTGCCGATCAGTCCGTCCGTCCGTCCGTCCGTTCGTCTGCTGACACACTACTGTAGCCCTAGCGCATGCGCGCCTCGGGTTAATTACCGTTTTCCTCGAATAGAAGCCGCCCTCGAATAGACGGTGCATGACTAGACATTCTAAACGAAACTAGAAGCCGCCCTTGAATAAAAGCCGTAAATCTTTGCTGCAATTTTCGCCGTCTGTACTTCATTGTAATTAACGTAATTACCATGAAACGTTTATATCAAATGATAGTGTGATAGAGAAGTAAAGGTACAGTACAACACGTATGTTTTAATATAAAAAGACGGTCTAGAGACCGACTTATTTGACTGTTGAGTGCAAATTGGCATGATGAGCAGAGATTCCAGTCGCTGACGCCATCAGTAAATAAATGCCACCCTAGAATAAAAAAAACGCCCTCAAATAAAAAGGCGCGTTTGAATAGAGGCCGCATGTGGTTCTGTGGCCCAAAGAAAATAGAAGCCGTGGCTTCTATTCGAAGAAATTAATAGAGTAAATCACCTGTAGGTCAAGCCATATGAGTCATGTGTCTGGCAAAGATTTTATAAACATTTTCTCTATAGCGTTTAGAGTTACGCCGTAAACAAAAAACAAACAAACATACATACATACATGCGTGCAAAAATAAACCAGAGCTAATGTAAATGTCTGAGCAGCTACCACCTGTAACAGATTATTGAAAAACTAGAGAAGACAGTTTGCATTCGTATTGGTAAAATATCTCTTCAACAGCAATGAGTATATTAACAGCTGCCGACCTTGTGCCGTTTGAAGAATGACACGATGGGAATTGGTAGTGATCGATCGGTCAGAACAAGACGATAAGCAATGGAGGCAATGATGCCACCTACTGGGCATCCAACGAAGTACACCCACACTCGTTGCCATGTGTTGAACACGACTGCAGGACCAAAGCTGCGAGCAGGATTCATGCTAGCGCCAGAAACGTTTCCCCTACAAACGGAGAATTTAGAGTAAAACAGTCAGACGTTTGTTGTCAATTAACGGACATGGATGTACATGTACCCTACTGAAAACAGAAATAGGCAGACAAACAAACAGACAGACAGACGGACAAACACAGACAAATAAACAGACAAACGAACAGACAAAACAGACAGACAAACACACGGACAAAAAAACAAGCAAACAAAATATTGACAGACGGGTAACCAGACAGACAGATGCTCAAGCAGGATCCGATATAAAACTAGATTATCAGTCGCTCACCGACGGACAGATCAAGCTCCTTCTCAAGCTGCTATAGAGAGGATGGCTTTGCAGCAGCAAACGAGACTGTAAGAGATTTAAAACATATTCTAATACATCAGAGATAACCCCTCTACATGTTTCCCACTAGTTTTGGAACATCTTGCATAGTTGATGGAGACAGAAGGCAAATCAATTGTTGCATCAGTGTCCGTGCAATCTGTTGATAAAGAGAGGACAAAGAACGGCCAAGACTTCAAGACTATCTGGTGGCGATGTTTTGTGACATCACATGCAGTGATGCAATGGAAGTGTGATTTGCAGGAAATTATCAAGATTAGGTCAAAGAACATGCACCTAGATAGATATACTCAATCTCTTCAGCTGATTAGTTGTTAGATGTGGTTTGAATGGCAGCTTGTTTTGGGTTGTGCTAGTAGTTGTTGCTTTAGTGTGTTTAGTGTGTCATAGTCCTGATTTAATTATGATAATACAGCATACGGTTTTGACAAACAGACAGACTGACTGACAGACAGACAAAAAATACAGTCAAACAGACAGACAGACAGAGAGAGAGATAGACAGACAGACAGACAGACAGACAGACAGACAGACAGACAGACAGACAGACCATTGACAGACAGACAGACCATTGACAGACAGACAGACAGACAAACAGACAGACAGATAGACAGACAGACAGACAAACAAACATACAAACAGACAGACAGACAGCAGACAGACAGACAGACAAACAATAAACAGTCAAACAGACAGACAGACAGACAAACAGACAAAAACCAGTCAAACAGACAGACAGACAGACAGACAGACAGACAGACAGACAGACAAATAGACAGACAGACAGACACAAATGAATAGACAGACAGACAGACAGACAGACAGACACAGACAGACAGACAGACACAGACAGACAGACAGACAGATAGATTGCATTAAGCTAAAGCTGAACTATATAGCTTGTTTGCATTTAATGTTAAAATGTAACGTAGACTTTGTGTTTCAATAAATGAAATTGACAGATAAACAGACAAACAGACAGACAGACAGACAAACAGACA
>NC_085093.1:1852050-1944550 GCF_963422355.1 Corticium candelabrum | reverse complement strand
CGTACTGTACGCACATACTGTATGTATGGGTGGTGGAATATAGCGCACGCTAAAGGCGTTGACGTACACGTGCGCACGTCACGGACGTACACGGACTGACTTCCGAATTCCTAAACGTTTTTCTATATAGGATATAATGTTATATTGCTAGCCTACCTACGTATACGCTGATACACAGCAAACAAGTAATTGCTAATATATTACTTGTCTAATTAATTGACTATACCAGAAACGAAAGTTACCGCGAATCACCAACTTATTTGTCAACCATTTTTCAAAAGTGGTGGGGCCATAGCCCAAGCAGCCCGCAGGCTCTGACAGCCTGTGACATCATCACATTGTAAGGAAGTGACAGCGTGCGCTACAAACGTAAAATTACAACAACACACGCACAATATACCAGCGAGTATTGCTCTCTCTACGTTCACTTACCTTGGTGACAAGAGTGGGATTTGAACCCCACGCCTACAAACAGGACTACATCAGGAAACAACCACTTAGTACTCCACAGAGTCATGGGTGTCTCGACCAGCACACCCCAGAGCACACCAACATACACACACTTTTCAGTAACAAAATTTGACTAAAAATGAGAATATCCAAGCAGCTACATTCACTGCATAAAAGCTACAGAAATGTAACAGATTGACTAAGAGTACATAGTAAATCTAGATGAGACAGCTGCATGCACATTGGTTAACACAACACTTCCCACAGTGATACATATGTGTCACAAGCCACCGCTCCTTTGCTGTTTGAAGAATGACACGATGGGAATTGGTAGTGATCGATTGGTTAGAGCAATGCGATAGACAATTGAGGCGATGATGCCACCCAATGGGCATCCAACGAAGTACACCCACACTCGGCCCCATGTGTTGAATACAACTGCAGGACCAAAGCTGCGAGCTGGATTCATGCTAGCGCCAGACACGTTACCCCTACAAACGGAGAATTTAGGTGAAATAGTAAGGTGTTTGTTTCCAACATACATAGCTATTTCACTGAGAGACAGACAAAGAGTACAGACATATTGACAGAGAGAGAGACAGACAGACAGATTGACAGACAGACAGACAGACAGACATATTGACAGACAGACAGACAGACAGATTGACAAACAGACAGACAGATTGACAGACAGACAGACAGACAGACAGATTGACAGACAGACAGACAGATAGAAGTATACAAAGATGACAAAAACAAATGCAAAAAAACAGTGACTAATGCAAAGTGCGCATGCGCTAGGATTACGTAATACCGCTATAGACCAACAACTCAACGACTCGCCACACCTTCTGTGCATGCTCTCACTAAATATAGGCTAGTTTCATAGTAGTATGCATATCCTACTGTGTTTCTCATAGTTTTGATGCAAATAATGGCACAAAGATTGCCTGTCCTTTCTCAGCCAGCTGTATCAACATGTCTCATGACTTACCGTATATGCATTCTTGTAACAAGCTGCTAGCAGCCGAGGGTTTAGCACTTTAGTGTTTCTTTATTTAGCATGTAACAGTTGCAATTTATGAGAATATATTTGACAGACAGACAAACAGACAGACAGACTAACAGACAGACAGACTAACAGACAGACAGATAGACAGACAGAAAGACAGCTACTCGCAAACAGCTAGACAAACAGCTAGACAGACGGACAAACAAACAAACAGACAAAAAGACAAATCAGATAAACAGACAGACCAATAGACAGAGGAACAGACAGAAAACAAACAGACAGAAAACAAACTGACAAATAGACACACAAACAGACAGACAGATAGACAAACCACCTGACAGACTGCAGACAAATGACATCATACTACCGGATTCTGTTGACAACATACCCTGCAAAAATTCCAGCTGCAACAGCCATGCCAATTGCTAACGGTGCAATCGGATTGTTGCCTTTCGTTTCAACAGCCACCGTCAACACAGTCAGAACGAGTATTGTCGTCAGTACCACTTCAGCAAAGATAGCTTGGACATCATCTTGATGCAGAGGAGGTTCAGTCAAAGCAGACGTCGACGACATATTCGGAGCCGTATAGTTCACGAGACCCTGACACAATAAAACCTTTTCACATCTAGTTACAATAAAATCCAACGTCCGTGTACTTTACCTTAGCCAAACCTGCTCCAGTAATGCCGCCTAGTAGCTGTGCCCCAATGAACCCAAGAGCAACACCAGGAGCCAATGTCCCAGTAAGGAAAACTCCGAGTGTTACTGCAGGGTTGAGATGACCACCACTAGAGATTCAAACAGTTCATCGTATTCTCACTTTTATGGGAGACACGTATGATACGTATGAAAGCCAACGTGGATCTTATATAGAACATGACAATAAGTGTATGACATTGGCGTTGTACAACTTGCTCGTTAATTAATTAACGAACAGTCAAAAATTCAGGCCCACAACAATTAACGATTCATTATAACTTAATGATGTATTTCCATTACATGAACAAAGTCCAAACACCACAAACCGAAATGATGACTAAGCCATGTGTAGAATATATAGAGTAAAACAAACGCAAGCTGCATGCATGTAATTAGAGAGGACATTGCAAACGTTTAGGCACTTGCTAGTGCACATTGATGTACGTACATAGCCTCGTACCAGACCCTCTCACGTCATCATGCCCCGTTCCCGTATAACACAACAATGCCTGAGAGGGTCTGGGATCTTTTATGCTCTTAAATGATCAAATTAGCTCGTCTGTCACCAAGCCTCAGGCTACCAATTCGATTAGTGTAATAGTTATTTTCGTGTGTCACACAGAATGTCTTGCAACCGACTTGACCTTCCATTCGTACTCTACTTGTTTTCTTCCTAGAGGACTTCCTCTCCAGGAGACTCTAGAGCGGAAGTCCTAGTCAACACCGTGTTTGACGATACGTGCTGCCAGGCTCCAAATGTTCCCAAATCATACACGAGCTTCCCGATTCGTATTGTTCTCGTAGCCTAGCACAGTAATAGAGCAGCGTCTAGTGCATCCCTAGTCTAAGCTACCTAGACTGCTGATCGAATCACATTAGACCTCACAGCTTCATTCAGATAACGTGAATCGAACGCAGGATCGAGCTTGCTCTGTGAATGAATCTCTTTCCATGCAGTAAAATGAATCTCTTCCCATGCAGCTACAGGAACGAAATCTAAACAGTGAATGTATGCAATCGGATATCACAGCTAGCATAACTTTGATTAAAGGATGAATTCATAATTAACTAAAGAGCATGAAAGTATTGATGTTGGTGACATGGGGTGACACTAGGTGAAGAAAGTAGGCGGGATGATCCCAGACCCTCTCTGGCATTGTCGTGTTATACAGGAACTGAGAACGATGGCACAAGAGGGTCTGGTACAAGGCTATACGTACAGACATCACAAAAACTAGTACATGTTTTTTGTTCAACCGGAATTGTGTGGCTCTCACGTGCACACACACAACAAACACACACACACACACACACACACACACACACACACACACACACACACACACAGTGACACACACACACACACACACACACACACACACACACACACACACACACACACACACACACACACACACACACACACACACACACACACACACACACAGTGACACACACAAACACACACACACACAACAACAACAACAAACACACACAGAGTGACACACACACAACAACAACAACAACAACAACAACAAACACACTCACACACACACACACACACAAGCGCGCTAAGCATTAGCCATAGCTGCGCATGCGCACAATTAAAGCTACACAATTTAACTTCCTGAGACGGTCTAACAAGCACAAAATACACGTGTGAAACACCGACCTAACAGCCGCAGTACACGCCACCATAACAAACAATGCCAACCCGTGCCCGAGAGCTACGTTGACAAAATCTCCGCGATCTGACGAACTAGAAGCGGAGAGAATGCCGGCGAACACAAACAGAGTGGTTCCGACGTACTCGGCCAGACACGGTTTGATGAGCATCGCCCACCAGTTGATCGACTGTCGTTTTACAGGCTGTTGTATGAGTGGAGACCCTTGCCGGTCCATTGTGCCGATCGAGAACGACGAAGCTGCCAGCTCTAACTAAAACCAGAGGAAGTTCGCTGCGCGCTGTGCTGCTGCAGGTTTCCTGCTGCTTGTTGCGAACTAGCCGGTGTCGGTCCACGCATGCGCAAAGTGTCACTTTGCGGTCTAGAGCACGTGATTAGATGCAACACGCTGAAAGTTGCGTAGACACTTATCACATGCAACTGGCGTGACTGTGAGTCTCATGCAAGTCACATGCTCACACGCAAGGAGGCATGATCTCACGCAACTCTTGCTGGAACTAGATGTGTAACAGTCAGGCCGAGGTCTGTTCACGTACACTGGATTGTGTATAGCAAATCTATTATCTATTTGTGTATCATCTTATTATATAGGTGTGGCATTACACTAAGGTTCCACCCCTCACGTTCCCTTTCCTTAATTA
Source organism: Corticium candelabrum (assembly GCF_963422355.1). Lineage (NCBI taxonomy): Eukaryota > Metazoa > Porifera > Homoscleromorpha > Homosclerophorida > Plakinidae > Corticium > Corticium candelabrum. The sequence continues at coordinate 1,940,060 of NC_085093.1, read as the reverse complement.
AGTTAAAACAATGAAATGTCTCTCAACTGCAACTCTAGATTTAGCATTCTAAGTAAATTAGCTAGTAATTGCACACATAGTCTTTCAAGTACTTTGGCTTAGTGCTTGTAGTGTATGACACTTAATTAGATTAGACCTAGCTGGCATGGTATGTAGTAATTAGACATAGCACTATTTGGTTGGTACGCTAGTGAGCGTCGTAGAGTGTGTAATAACAAGTGAATCTCTAACTAATCGAGCCTGTGTCCACCGATCAAACACAAAAGCTGACTCGTCCACTTGTAGTAGTTGTCGTCACTGCTGCTAACTGTTTCTTCATTGCTGATCGTTAACGCCCATGCTCTAGTCTAGGCCCAGGAAAAAGTCTTTCTTTTCTATACGCCCAGGGCGTTATTACGGACGAATACGGTACAGCAACTATGAACAAACTATGTACAGGCGTCAACACAGTATTGTATCTGTAAGGCTTGACATAAAAACACAGAGAGCTGGCTGTAGCTGTTCTCCATCTCTGCTGAGTGGAAACGTAAACACTGCTTCTTCAGCATCCATTGCCTCTGCAGTCCATGTTTTTGTTAACTGTCTTTGTTCTTTCTCACTTGCCAACTTGACTCCCCACATGGACAACCACCTAGATAAACATACCTGTTTAATTAATTTCTGTCATTATGGTATTTATTATATGAGTTTGCCTTCTTAGTGCTGCCTTATATGCCAAGGAATGGCACGGTCTGCTTTCATTGCCAACCCTTCAACAGTTCTTATTTCTGTGGTTCCCACATTAAGCCGTGCTTCAATACACATGCCAGTACTGCAAAAGTGTGACGACAATGCAACTGTGGCGTGTGGTGAGATGTAACCTCATGCCTGTTGTGACACGCCTTTTGCTACCTGTAATTAGCTAGCTGTATTGTTTGAGTTGATTAGTCTGTCCGTTGTCTGCTAGCCTAGCAGTTGCTTTCTTTCTTTGGAGTCTGTTTCGACTCAGTCGTTGCTGTTGTGTTTGTTGTTTGGTATGTAATAGTTGGACGTGTTAGTAACCTAAGAATGTTGGGAGGAGCTAGACGATTGTTGACACGTTGCGCTATTATGTAAACGTTAGTCCTAGACAATAGACTCTTGGTGTGTGTGTGTCATCGTGCTGGTTGTAGAGCACGAAGTTCCTGTTGAGTTGAGAGCTCTACTAGGATTGGGACGTGTTGTTAGTCCAGACGTATTATAATGTTAGCCGTAAGTGTTACAAATACAAGTTGTGTTCTGAGCACTAGTCTGGTGTGTGTTACGACCATACCGTCAAGTAGCAGGACCCAATAGAGAGACGTGCTGTGGGCAACCTGTTACAGATATTACACTATACTAGTCAGCACAGCCTCTAGAGTCGTCGCGAGAGTGCGTGCAAACGTCACATTGGTGTCAGAAGTGAGATTCGAGAGTCTGCAAGAGGCTGGGTGCTGAAATGGCTGAGCAACAAGAGCAAGGAGAGCAAACGGGACCACAGCTGCTTCGCTGGTAAGAAATATAGTGTCTGTGCCAGATAAGCTTGCTGCCTGCAACGTGGAGTTGTGGGTAAAACGTATCTCGACGTGCGCATCCGCAAATGGTTGGGACAACGCAAAAAAAGCTGGTCTACTTACCTACCTTTCTGAGAGAGAGAGAGAGAGAGAGAGAGAGAGAGAGAGAGAGAGAGAGAGCATTCGCAGTGTATGAGCGTCTGCTTGATGCTGATCGTGGTACTTACGCAGCTTTGGAGGTGGCTCTAAAGAAGGTGTTCACGCCTCGTACAGAAGAGAGTCGGAGATTGGCTCAGAGTCAGCTAGCTTCAAGACGCTTGAAGAAGAGAGAGGATCTTGATATTTTTGTGAGAGACATAGAGCGTTTGCTAGACAAAGCATATCCAGAGATTCAGGATTCACTCCGAAGCCAACAGCTGCTTGACTACTTTCTGGGGGGCATACCAGAAGGTGTTTCTCACACGTTGTTAGTAAATCCTCCGTCGGATTTCGCGACGACGATTGCTAGGGCGCGAGAATTGATGCTTCTGGAGGCATGGCGTGCTAAGCAACGCGGAAGTGTAGTAAGCGCCGTTGCTACGGATCAAACAATGACAGCGTTGGTGAAGTCGCTAGACACAATTACCGCAACATTGGGGTGCTTGGAAAGTCGGCTGGACGGTAGGCGTGTCGATTGTGATGTGTCTAGGCGAGACAATGCCAGATATATTCGTCGGCCGCAAACAACTCAACAACAAACCTCAAGTTTAGAGGTCGGTGTTTTGAGTGTGGAGAGATAGGGCACAGGAAGTCTGAATGTCCTGCTAAAGCTCAGCAGAAGGACCGGCGTTGGGCAGTAACGTAGAAGGCGGAGATTAGAGGAGGAAGCCTAATACTTCTGCAGGTATACAGAGTCCGGGACAAGGCAAGTCGGACCGGGTGAGAATGTACACGTTGGCTGGTTTGAGGGCTCTCTCGTTTTGAAGGCAGAGATTTGCGGAGTCAGTCAGAATTGTCTTGTAGATACAGGAGCCTCAGTTTTACTTATTTTAGCTGAGATGGTGCCAAACGAAGTGTCAGTACAGCCTACAGACAACAAGCTGAGATCAGTAACTGGTCGAGAGCTAGATGTGTCTGGAGAGGTGGAGCTGTCTGTAGCTATTGAAGATTGGGCTACGAGCCAGCAGTTTGTTGTTTGTAGTCTTACTACTGGTCCAGTATTAGGAGCAGACTTTTTGTCAGGCCATAAGATGTCTGTAGATCTGAAGGAAGATAAGCTGCATTAAGCAGAAGGGTAAGTCAAATTGAGAACCCCTGGAACCAGGAACAAATGTTATGCAGTATTGATGGAAGATGTTCGCCTGGATGGTAATACAAGAGTAGTGGTCTCTGCAGAAGTTGTCAGAGAGGAAATTCATTGTGGAAATGACATAGTGTCCGGATCTGATGTGTGGCTTCTGGAGTCAGAAGAGCAGTTGCAGAAGACGGTGCCATAGCGGCTCGAGCTGTAGTTGATGTTGACTCGGGTACTGTTCCTGTTCAAATTATGTCATTGGGTACTACTATCGAGTTACCCAAGGGAACAAAGGTAGCAGCTATTGAGAGAGCCATGGTACAAAACTCACAAACAATTGCAGCAGTAGGAACGGATCCAACTCTGTCAACTCCAAAGAGTGGCAAGTCTGAGGAACAGTTCAAGCAACTTATGAGTTTATTCGACTGGTCCAAGGCAGACCTGGCAAAGGATGACAAGAGGAAGCTGGAAAGTTTGCTGTGGGAGTATAGAGAGCTGTTTGTGACGCCAGAAACAGGAATCAGCGAACTTGGAAGAACGAATGTCACTAAACATGTGATCAAAACATCTGGTGCAAGTCCTATAAACCAGCAACCACGTCGAGTTCCGCATGCAGTGAGAGAGGAAGTTGAAAGGCAAGTTGAGCAAATGCTAGATGCAGGAGTTATTTGCCCTTCAAACAGTCCGTGGAGTTCTCCATTGGTTCTTGTGAAGAAACGAGATGGTTCCTTACGGTTTTGTGTTGATTATCGAAAATTAAACAGCATAACTGTCAAGGATGCCTATCCATTGCCAAGAATCGCCGATACTCTAGATGCACTGGGAGATGCTAAGTATTTTTCAACTCTTGATATGTCATCTGGGTACTGGCAAGTGAAAACTGGTGAAGAAGACAAGGCAAAGACAGCATTTACAACAGGAAAAGGTCATTTTGAGTTTAATGTCATGTCTTTCGGGTTGTCCAATGCCCCAGCAACATTTCAGAGGCTTATGGATTTGGTTCTATCTGGTTTACACTATGAAGAGTGCTTAGTCTATCTGGATGATGTGATCGTATTCTCTTCATCATTCGAAAACCACCTGAAGAATCTGAAATCTGTATTTACCCGTTTGGTCGATGCAGGTTTGAAATTGAAATCAACCAAGTGTCACTTATGTTGTGATGAAGTCCACTACTTGGAACATATTGTGTCAAGGAATGATCTCCGACCGGATCCTCAAAAGTATCTTGTGTGAGAGATTATCCAGCTCCAGCTGATGTAAAACAACTTCGATTATTTATAGGTTTATTTGGGTATTACAGAAGGTTTACCTGTGGATTCTCTCGGATAGCAGCCCCACTGTTTAATCTGTTGCATGGGAAAATGGAGTCGGTTTGTTTGGAGTGATAAATGCCAAACAGCATTCAAGGAACTGAAGTATAGATTGACGACATCACCGATTCTGGCTTTCCCACGTTTTGACCATCAGTTTAAACTAGCTACGGATGCCAGTGATGTTGGTTTGGGAGCTGTTCTCTTTCAAGAATATGGAGGTCGCGAGCATGTGATTGCATATGCCAGCAGAACCCTACACCGCCCGGAAAAGAACTATTCTGTTACCGAGACAGACATTGGCGCTGGTATGGTCCACCAAAATATTTCGACCTTACCTGTATGAAAGACAATTTCAGCTGATCACTGATCATTGTCCCCTCAATCAAAGACCCAAGAGGAAGAATTGCTCCATGGATCATGGTCTTAGAAGAGCACAATTGGACGATAGTGCACAGGGCAGGGAAGGAGAATGCAAATGAAGATGCCTTATCGAGGATACCACACGTACAAGGGCCTACCGATGTGGGGGAAGACAGTGGTAGCATTACTACAGGTGACGGGTGTAGTGCTGTTGGATTTCTGACAACTCCTGACTGGTCAACTGAAAAGCTACGATTAAGCCAACCCAATGGTGAGGTAATTGCACAAGTCTTGGAGGTGATTGATGGCCCTAGGCCAGCTTTCAAAGGGAAATGGAGGCGAAACCCCAAGTTTCGTCAGATTTGGAGAATTTGGCATCAGTTGACTGGGGAAGATGGTGTCTTGATGAGACGGGTTCAAGCTTCGCCAGTAGTAGGAGGAAAGAGTGTGTTGGTTGTGGTAGTTTTTGCAGCTCAAGTGTCACATGTGCTAGAACAACTCCATAACAACTCAGGTCACATGGATCTGGAGAAGACGTTAATTGGATCAAGTGAGGATGAAAACATGGTGGCCAGAGTTTACCAGAGATGTGGAAGAGTGAATTACTCAGTGCTCTGTCTGTGCGAAGAAGAAGAATCTAGTACCTAAGCCGAAAGCTAAAATACAAAGCATCTCAGTAGGAAAACCTTGTGGAGATGTGGGCAATGGATTTTGTGGGCCCATTATCTGTGACAAACGAAGGCAACAGATACCTTCTTGTTGTGGCTGATTACTATACGCGCTGCAGGGGTAGAAGCCCTTTCCCTTCCAGTTCAAAGGGCAGAGACAGTTGCTAGAGTTCTAATGAGAGACGTAGTCAGTCGGTATGGAGTGCCTTTGGTGTTGCATAGTGACAAAGGTTCGAATTTCGAAAGTAAAATGATAAGAAAATTGTCTGAACTACTTGGTATCAAGAAAGTCAAGACAACGGCCTACCACCCACAATGCGATGGGTTAGTGAAGAGGTTAGCTCAGACTATACTAACAATGCTATCGAAACATGTGGCAGTGAACCAGAAAGATTGGGACATATGGTTACCTTGTGTACTTCTTGCGTATAGATCAGCGAAGCAGAGTTCAACTGGGTTATTACCATTCAAGCTCATGTATGGTCACGAAGATAGGTTACCGACACATGTTGCATAGGCCTTAACAGACAAAGAACCAGTTATATTGTGCACAGAATATGTTGCAGAGCTTGAGAAGCAGCAGCAGCAGGCTAAAGAGATTGTTGATATTCAGTTAGCAGCTGCTCAACAGCGACAAGCAAGGAATGACCGAAGCACTACTGTCGGGATTATGTGGAAGGTGACTTTGTATGGCTACATCATCAAAAGGCTGGAAAAGCAGGTCTGTTACCGAAATGAAGTAGTCCTTGGTCTGGTCCTTTTCAAGTGTTGAAGTGTTTTGAAAATGTGACTTATAAATCAAACCAATACAAGGTGGAAGAGTACTGCGTGTGCACTATGACAAAATGAAGCCCTGCTACACATGCCCAGTGGCTGAAGTTCCGGAAGAATCTAACATTAGTGCAAAGACTTCTGAGAGGGTTCAACAAAAGAAATTTGCAGTAGAGATTCCAGATGATCCCATCATCCATCATTTAGAGCTGAACGGAAGCATGCTTGTACAAGTCCAACCTGCCAACTTGGAGCATGATGGCGAAGTTCCATTGCAGCACGAGAAAGCAGGCCGGTCAGACAGAGAGCCCCACCGAGATGGCTACTAAACTATGAGTCAGAACATGTAGAAGACAGAGCGTAGATGTTTAGTTTAGGCAGGGAGGAGTGTGGCGTGTGGTGAGATGTAACGCCAATGCCTGTTGTGACACGCCTTTTGCTACCTGTAATTAGCTAGCTGTATTGTTTGAGTTGATTAGTCAGTCCGTTGTCAGCTAGCCTAGCGGTTGCTTTCTTTCTTTGGAGTCTGTTTCGACTTACTCGTTGTTGTTGTGTTTGTTGTTTGGTATTACACTATATTATTACACTATACTAGTCAGCACAGCCTCTAGAGTCCTCGCGAGAGTGCGTGCGAACGTAAGTCACACAACTCTCTAGAATGCTATTGCGCAGTTTGCAGATGAAAACTTGAAGAGTCAGCGGAGGAGGAGGTGTCAAAAACTGTGATGACTCCAGATGTGTCAGGGCACCTAGACAGTACTAGTATGATTGTGGTGCTACTTCTTTAGCTCTCTCGGTCAGATCGAAAACGGTTACAAGAGCTTGGCCTGCTGTAGTTGGCTGGTTCGAGTCAAAAATTGCTGCAGCTACTGATTGCTGTATTGATGACGGTTGTGATTGATGTCTTTGATTTTTGGAGTCGTCCTCCTTTCTTTTGCTGAGCACAGTTGTAACAGACTTGGCAAGACTCAGAAAGCGGATTCCAGAGAACCACTGTCATGTGAGTCTTGTACTGAAGGTTCTTCTCGTAGCGATTCAGGGTAATTAAGGCAGCATAGTTTACAGAACTTGTCTGAATGTATGAAGATGTTGTCATAATTAACGTCAATCTTGAATGCTTGTTGAAGTCTTAGTGCATAGGCACTACATGAGTACTGACGGAGTCTCTTCCAAATCTCAATTCACATATTCTGCACAATTGTTGCAGGCTAACTAAATGCACAGACATGCTGCTAAAACAACTGAACATGCACTATGGGTAGTTCGCTTTTTATGTTATGATTAGCGAGCAGACAGGAGTAGATGATCTGATGTCATGTTCTATTTTCTTATTTCATACAGAAGTTCTCTTACTGTTAACGCTTGCAAACTTGGAATCTCTCAGTTTAGTAGTCATTTTGAAACTAAATTCGTTTAAAATAAATTAAAATAAAATTTTTAGTGGCATATTTTTCTTTATGCTAGAATTCCCAGTGATGTTTGACCTTTGAGTACGTTGCATTAGTTGGAATCCCTGATGTCACTGCAGAAATGACTGCCATTGACTTCTTCAACTTCCTTTTTTGCAATCTGGATGTCAGTGGCAACACTGGCTAAATCTGGAGATGAATTGCTGTGGACTTCCTGTTGTGTAAATTGTGTGGGTAAGTCACTGTAGCCTCGGACCAGACCCTCTCGCGACGTCTTGCCCGGTTTCCGTATAACACGACAACGCCGGACAATTACGAGGCTAAGTCACTGGACAATCGACGTCATGCAAACACAGCCGGCTTGGCACATGTTCTGTACTATTCAAGGATAACGGCAGGCTGTCTTTGGGTAGTTTCATGCAGATATGTGTCATTGCCTTCACTGGACGATCGGAGTCTCATTCAGTATCGGAAAGAAGATTCCAACCGACGTTGGGTGAGCGAACCACGGCACGTGCATGCCAATTAAGTAGTTGGAAAAGAACGCTCTCTTGTAAGTAATGTTGAGGGTGTCCATAGAAGGCGATGTTGTCTAGGTAAATCGCTGTTACTGCTCTTCATTTCCAGAGAAGTTTGGAATTTGGGATTTGGAAAGCCGTGAAGGTCCGCTTTCGATCCAATGTGCATGTATATATATAAAATAAATGTAGATGTAATTTGGTTCTTCAAATATCTGTACCTTGTCGCTCACGCCCCGAGCCATCGTACATGTATGTACACTGCTGTACGAGGAAATGCATTACTTGCATCATTTTAGCATCTAGTTTCCCAGCCCACCAAAGAAAGACCGTCCCACAGGATACCGGTGCATACGTCACCACATCTATGTATACACGTTGCACTAATTGCATCACATTGCACTATATGCCCCATGGAATGCTGAGGTCGGCAGAACCAAAACCTCAAAGGAACCTTACCAGACTCTCTCCCCGCCAACGGAAGTCAAGAAGGGGAGGGGCTGGCTGCCCGAGACTAATAATCTACTACTAGTAGGCTTCGTTGTAAACTCCAGCAGATAACTGCAAACTCTAGCTAACTACTTCAAAGCTACTTGTGTCTCTAAGAACTTGCACTAGTTACGGTGACCTCATCTCAGACAATGATGAGTCACCCTACCTACGTTTGTGGACATCCAGTTTGTGAACATCCAATGCGTCATTAAGAACTGACGTCTTAGTCCTAGAGAGTGAACTTCCTGAAAATTCTACTGCATGTCAGTGTTGTACTTTCAGGATGCAGACGAAGCCGGTGACAAAGGTCAAGATCTACGTAATTAATTAACATCATACCACATTCGAACATGTTGTAGCTAATTAGAATCAGACTTGCTACATATACATATTCCACATCTAGCCGCGCCAGAGGTCAATTGTAATTTCAAGCTGATCAGCTAATATTCGAGGCCAATGGAAGCCAAAAGAAGTGCTCGAGTTCGGATTGTTCTTCGAATTTTTGGTCTGGTGAGTGCTGTTCACCCGCATCGCACCTCAATCTGCAGTGAAAAGGAGGAGTTGACTGTCTTGTTTTGCAAAATTGGCAGATAGAGAGGCCAACGAAACGGCAGTAGAGAGACTCGCATTTGTACAACTGCAAGTTTGGATTTGGTGGCCTGATACGTTCTTGTTTTCTCTAGGTGTTTGGTGTAGTCGTTTTGGGATGCATTGCCGACAAGCTCTACGAGGACGTCCCTTTCACGTCTACTAAACTCTGCGTGTTCCACGCAAAAGATATTGCAAATTTGGACTTCAAGGAAACTGCTTGCCAGTTGGGCATCGGTTGTGGCGCGCTGGCTTTGATCTTAGCCATCGTTTTCTGTATTTTGGACCTGCTGACCGATGTAATGGGGAACGCAGAACAAATTCGTCGACCCTCTATCGCAGTGAGCAGTGGACTGGCCATCGTCATGGGAATCTTGTGGCTCGCCTGTTTCGCTTACTTGTAAGTTGCGCAACTCGTGTTTGCATGAATGCATGGCCTAAAGTATAGTATCAAGAACATTTAGATAAGGCTCCTCTTTGTTGCATGTCTGTTTCACATCACTCACCCGCATCCGAACGACAGGGTCGCACTGATTTCCCCATTACGCCATTATTCATATAATCCGCATGTGCAATACGACTGGACAAAGCGCGTGAGGGGGCGGGAAGGGCGGGCGGGAGGGCGGAGAGAAAAAAAGCGGTCTGGGGACTACTGTACGTGAGTTCGGAAGTAGGCGCAACGACTTAATTCGTTATTACGCTAATGGAGTCTCACAGTTATTAGCCTACTTGCAATGATTTGAGAACAATGCAGTTGTTGTGTCGTTTTGTCATGTTGTCTTGCAGTCTGCTTACACCACGGCAACCTATACAGTAGCGTAGCCAGGCATAGGCCTACCTGCCGGGGCCATGGAGGCCCGGGTAAAAATTATGGGCGTGACCCTATGTGCATGCATGGCCCATACTCTACGAGTCTTCTTTCTCTCTTCTTTGTTTTTGTCTTTCTGTTTGAATATGTCTTCACTTTCTTGATTTAGCAGTCAAGAGGAAGAAGTTACACTAAGTGACTTCCTTCTTTCGTGTTTGCCAATAATATATATATATATATATATATATATATATATATATATATTTAAATTAGCCCTCACCCGCCCTTGGTCGGTAGGAATTGCGCTAACACCTAGACAGTAGCTACCTATAAGCGAAGAAAACGTAAAAATTAACTTTCGCCGGTCGTCCATTATTTGGCAGGTACACTCTTGCTGTAGGGCGGGTCCACGTGTTACTCTTAAGACAAAATCTACACACACACACACACACACACACACACACACACACACACACACACACACACACACACACACACGCACGCGCACACACACACACACACACACACACACACACACACACACACACACACACACACACACTTGGCAAGTTTTCAATCTACTCAGCTGCAGCGCGCGTTAGAACATGCAGCGGACGCATCTTGCACTCTAGTGTACCATTAGAGGATGGCGTGGCTGGCGAGCTCACGTCACATCGTCCGCCCTATGGGCGGTAGCAATTTATCTTCGCGCGTTTACAATACACGCGTTCTATTATTTACTCTATGCATCTTACACACTCCAGACAGCGCAGTTGGGACTCTACACATTCCCCATCTCAGACTCTTCCCACATAAAACGTCATGAACTATTCGTGGAGAATGACGCCACTTCCGCAATGAAAACGCACGTTCGGTGATAAGATATACATATAGATGTACGGACGGACGCACGCACACGAACACGCGAACTTCTGACTGCAGCGGGCGCATCTTGCACTCTACTAGCGACCAGTAAAATTTTAGTCTAGAAATGCACAATAAAATACTAATAAAATAAGTCAATAAATTCAAAAACAAACCCCGAGGTTTAGATATACAATACTCTTGGACTAGAGACGACTCTAGTCTTACAGTATACTTTTAGACTGTACATTGCAATACAATTTCTTGTCATGTAAAGCAACTCCAAGTTGTTGTGTCTGTAGAACCAAACTGTGGATTGATGTTAAAGGAAACGACGCTGACGATGAGATCAAGATTCCAGGGGAAGTATCTATAGCTTTCAGCTTTCTGTCTATTCCTATATGGGTGAGCTCATCGAATCTGTTAGTTATAAGGTTTTGACGTGCTGATTTCTAGTATCTTGTCTAGTTTGCTGTTGCTGCTGTTGGCTTTGCCGCTCTGCGAGGTAGCGGCGGCCTAGGCGTAGAACACTGAAACAGAAACTGCTGCCTTTCTCAACTTCTGCATGCTGTCTAGGAAACTTTGCGTTTGCTACTTGTCTGCATGGTCTAGCTAACTAGCTTGAGTTTGCTAGCATGTCAAGCTGTGAATCAGTTGATTGTCTTGTTACTGATTACCGCAACTGACTCTACGTCGAGCAAGGAGCTAGGAACAACAGCAGTGCCCGGGCATCCCATGACAGAGTTGCGCCGCGAGTTCACAGCGGGTAGCAGCGAATCGCCTCGAATTCGCTTCGACATTCGCGTATTCAGATCGAATTCGAAGCGATGGCGAATTCCAAGCGATTGCAATATCGACGTACTAGCGCGGCCTCATCGCGTGTTGAGAGCGTTGTCTAGTCGAAACGATCTCGTTGTGAAACCGCTTCGAATTCGAACAACTAAAACGTGCCCTAATCGATGATCATGTCGATCCTAATATAGTTATAATTTTGAATTTGTAGAATGTTGGGGCTTCACTATTGTAGCTAGAAATCTTGCAGCCGGTTGTAATTAGTTTGCTCATGATCAGCCAGCCAGCTGCTATAGGCCCTGTATAAGCAATTGGCATGAAATCTAACCATGTGAAAACCCGAGTATCTAACACATCCAAATCGTCGTCAAACAGGATAGGACGCCAGTTGTCTATCCTATAGGTAGCAGCTATATAGGCTGCATGTCTTCTGATTAATTAATTAACGTAATTAATTAAGAGAATGGAGATCTACAGATCTTGAAGGGGGTCAACTTTGCACGATTCTACAATATGGAAGAAGTGCATGCTAACCAACATATACACCAATATAATTAAGTTCTTGCAAGAAAAATAACAGTGTCGAATCGGCACACCATCAGCTGAAGACCATTTCTTGAGTATTTCACAACTCAATCACACTCAATAATGTCAGGAAATCGAGACACAAAAATACAGCTTGAACCTAACATTCTCATACAGACTACTTGAGCTGTTATGTCTCCTACAGGAATTGCTACCAGGTCCTGAGTCTCTTGAGCAGGAAGTAAATGCTTTCCGATCAGCTCCTGAAGATTACTGCAAGCATCGACAACATCGGTCATGCAGTAATTATCATTATGCAATAATGGCCACTCCTCCAATTTAAGCCGTTGAATAACAGCAAACCGTTCACATCCAAAAATGATAAAGAGTAATACATAATCAAACAACAGCTGTTCTTCATGACATTCAGTAAATTCAACAATATAAGAATTTTTCTTTGTCACGTGACTTTCTTGGATTGCATCACATGACCAGCTAGTTTCAGTCTCCCAACAGTTTTGACAAGCGAACCACAACAAAGTTCCTCATTGCCAAGCCTCCTCAAAACAACATTGATTGGGTCAACAAACAGATCCGGTAGACAAAAAACTTTCACAGAATCTTCCACTTCAAAAAGGGACCTAACAAAAACCACAAATATATAGGCATATATAAACAAACAATTCAAAAAAAATTTATAAAGAAATCAAGCCACATACAAAACAGAGATCGAGCTTCATATACTTCATTCAATGACATATATATGATGTTGTTTAGATTAAGACCGTTGATATTAACTAGAACAAATCCCAGTTCTCTTAGAAAACATGCATATATGGGATAACATTTCTGCTACAACAAAAGAATGTTTTGATGTAGAAATCTGACAGCACAGTTTCTAAATCAGACTCATCGGTTCCAAAATATTTGATGCTGTATCAGAAATGTCAGCAAAATTTCAAACTATTTATTCTTGTAGTTTTCAAGGCTACAATTCAATCGAGCCAATAAATATTTCCTAACACTTGATACTCTGTACTACACAGAAATCCAATACTTTAGGTACAAATTTAAAGTTTACACTGACTGCAGATGAGAACAAAACAGATATAGATGTTCAGGTAGCAACCGATGTCTGACGAATACGTTAGTTGTGACCTGCTAGTACAGCAAAATATAATTTCTATAGCCCACAACATGCTCACAAGTCACACTCGTACACTCAATAAAGAGATCTGCTTTGCAAATCTTGAGATCTTCAGTCAGTCGCATATAAACAGATAATTTAGAGATGTAGACAAATGGAAACTTGAATTATCTAATTAGCATTACTATTAATTGATAATTATGTTAAGCTTACATACCATATCAGTCCAAATTTTGTAGCCAAACAAACTACAGGTGGTGCTAATAGCTGGTCAGTCAGTGATGGTAGCACATCTGAAATGGTCTTAATGATCATAACAACTGATGCAACCTAAATCCCACACAACAATCAAAAGTTACAAGCAAGCAGCTTGGTGGGGTAATTCACAGTTATGTATACCTGGCTGCAAACAAATCGTGTGCCGTGTACAAACTTTTAAGAACTCCATTTAGGGATTCATACCAAAAGCAGGAATGACCCCACAAAGCACTTCTCGCAAATGCTGCAGAAGGTGTACTTTCATAGTCACTGCTTTTGTGCCTATATATAAAGAGAAGCTCGGAGTTCAAAAGATAAGACGGATGTATTAGGATGTATGCACTCATTCCAATGAATCAGAGAATCAAAGGCATGGTATAGCTTAAACACAGCAATTAATACGAAACACGTGTATACCATATAAAACTTCATAAATTTGATAAAACTTCAGCAGCAGTTTATGAGCCTCTTCTATTTGCTCTCTTGATATATAACTTTGATAAAGCAATCGGCAACCAATCACCAGCAAAGAATAATGGACAAAGTATTCTGTTGGAAGAACTCCACGTAAGACAGGCAATGACCAATGGAATGGCCAGGAGCGAAGCTCATTAGCTGCACAATGTACTGATTAGATGTCAGTCTCAACAAAATCTTAAAGAAGTACCTACCTTTCCCAAGTATAGAATTCCTTCATAGTGTGTGGACTGCAATTGATAACAATCGGTGGACATATGGAAAGAAGGCGTCTATCCAGAAACACAACCTGTTTCCACAAAGAAATGTCAATTAAAATAGTAACTAAAATAAGACAGTTGATCTCTATACCTTATCACCAATAAAGTAAGATTCAGATTGTTGAGTCAACCACATATCAAGAAGTGCCCGAACAATGCCGAGATACACTACATGCATATAATCAATTGTAACATTGTCGACCATGTTGAAACCCGGTGCTGCTATTAAAGGAGAAACCACAGGAAGCACACCACGACATTGCAAAATAATGCATAAAGTAACAACACAATAAAAAAGAAACAAAAAACTATACGTACTGCTGAATTAGTTGCTGTTGCAGTTAGAACATCTTGTTTCATAGATTCATGCGTTCTTCTCTCTAAAGTACCATCGTACAGCCAGTACCGATGTAAATGGTCATCTCCAATAGTCATTCCAGGATGGTAACCATAGCAACATGCAGCAATGCCATTAACAATTTTCATGCACAGTAGCATTGCCCTAGCTGGGAGGTCACATGTCACCAAGACAAGGCGAGCTCTACAACGCTGCATTCCTCTAGCAGTCTCAAATAGAGCACCTACATTGCCCATACATAATATGTCAAAAATACCACTAACTTCAACACTGTAACAAAATTCATACCTTCACTTGAAAGCACACCAATTTGCTTGATGAGAGGGTCAAGAAAAGCTTGAATAGGTGACTTCCCAGGCTGGAACCACAAAGCATACAAGATGAAATACTTCAAAGAATACCTATAAACACTACACAGTAAACAAATATACTGACTTACTAATGGCAGATATACTAATATGCTGCATACTCTACCGAGATTTAGGTGAGAGCTCATCCACGATAAGGTATACTGGCCAAAGTGAACCACTTCTCGATGTTTCCAAATAGAAACTCCATCAGTGTTTAAGGTCAGTGTTATATTCCAAAGTGTCTGGGTGTGCCCAATCCTAGTCATATACCTGTAGCTAGACCCACTGGTGATGTCAGAAAACAACGATTGCTCCTCAAAGTTTCTTAGCAGCTGAGAGCAAAAAGCAGGGTCTGCAATAGAAAGTAAACAATATAATGACAGAAATGACAACTATTATCAAAATGCCTACCACAGAATAACTGTCCAAGAGCAGTTTCAATATTAACGTAAGGACTAGAAACTCAAGAGGTCGACACACACCAAGGCACTCAGGATGTCCACAGTGTTGTTCATCCTCTTGCATTATGGTGTCACAGTTAGAGCAAACAAGTCTCTTTTCATATTTAGACATGGCAGATTGCTTCCTCCAGTGAGACTTGAGCCTGTATAGTGATGTAAACAGTTTATACCCTGGAGGAAAGTGAGCAGTAAGAAGCTCGACTATATCTTCAGCAGCCTTCTGAGATATCTTATGGTAAACCAGGAACTCCATTATAAGGACTGCATTCAAATTTAACGTCAATGGACAGCCAGAAAATATTCTTTCATCTGCATTTGTGTCAACATTACCATCACAACTTGCAGACCCATAATTTACTTCAGGCTCTTCCAGATCAAACTGAGAGTGGCCAGCAAAGAAATGTTCTGCCCAGTTCCATCTGTCAGATCCTTCTCCTTTGTCAGAATCATTTGACTACACAAGGAATCAGTGTCTTCTTGACAATCTTCAGGTAGGCCGGTGCTCTCTTGCTCAATTGAAGATACAGACTCAGTTTCCACCGAGACTGAACACTGTGACTCAGCATCATCGGGTACATTTTCTACAGACATCATTGACTGATTAATATCAGGTGAACACAGAGATGACTTTAAGTCTCAACATAATAAAGAAAACGCCCAGCATATGACTACATGTATACAATTGCTCTTGTCTGACAATTAAGCTAGTTAATCAAATCAATCCATCTCTATAAATAAAAACTAAAGTATTCCCATATAAAGACTTACTACTCACCTGCTTCTCTGTTACTGTTGCCAGGTGACCACTGAAGAAAGGAAATGTCTGTTGTCGTCTCATCTTCCAAATTTCAGAATCTTTTGGTAGTTCCTTTTCTCGATAGATTGCTTCCTCAACTTCAAGTCTCATTCTTCTTGGCATCATCTCCGTGTTCCGAAGATACTCTCTGTAGGGACCACGCTTTCCTCCAGACGCCATCATCTAGGAACCTTCCATATGTGCTTTACCTCCCGTATGTGCTTTACCTCCCGTATGTAAAGTTGTCAAGTTGTCAACTGCCCGTTGGAATGAAGCAACAGCGAATCGGTAGTCGCTCTCGCGTAGTGTTTGTCGGTGATTTCAGATTCCACGTGGTCTTTTGACGTCTTGTGTGTCTTTCAATCTCAATGTCTGCAAAGGATCGAAGAAAGAAAACCCGTCCAGCCACTATAGCTCTTGCCAACTACGAAGTGGATTCCAATTTGGGCGACGATAACGGTAAAGTGTAAAGGTATAACTGCTATACCTATATATAATTGTATCTAGAAATATGTTTGTTCTGCAGAAATGGAACACGATCCTGGCATTAGAGGATTGTTTCCCCAGGGCAACCAAACTCGAACTGTTTTCAGATCCAAGTCTTGGAAATTGAGGAGCGCGAACTGCGACGAAATCGCTTACGTACTGTACTGTTACAGTCGGAGATCCAGTAATGGCTTATTGGAGCCCCATGAAGAAGTTTTATGACGCAAGAGTCGTCGAAGTTCCTCGCCGTAAGTTCATAAATTTTATTGTAAATTTTATTGTAAATTTTTCGGTTTTTTGTCTTCAGTACGCGGTTATGTACGTCATCATTCTAAGTAGGTATAGATGTCATCTTGTAATTTTTACATTCTGTGTCAGAAGTACACTGGCAGCTAACAGTGTCTTGCATCCTTGCTGTTTGTAATGAATGTTGTAGCAATTATTCTGTCATATGATCACAAAGTAAACAAACATTGTTTCTTTCTCTAGTGTGCAGTTCAGGGGCAGTCAAGAGGCAACTTGAATTAGATACCAAGGTCATACATTTTTGTTTTTAGATAGCTGCAGGTAGTATCAATTCGTATTTTGAGCAGGAAGTCTCTGAAGTAGTCGAGACAAAAAAGAAGAAGAAGAAGAAGAAGAAGAAGAGCAGTGCAGCTGTTAATTGAAGCCCGGAGGGAGGCATGTGTCTCAAATAATGCTTTCTTACTCAAAGCTGCAGCTGACTTTGTGGTAAATTTCAATCATAATTGCTGCATGTACATTCCTAACTGGTACTTCAGGCAGATTAGTTCTTTTTTAAATATTTAGTGCAATGATGATTTGGAAGACTCTGAACCTTTTAGTAAAAGTGGCCAGGTAGTCATATACTTATTACAACATCACCATGGTGCGTATAAGTTGGATCCAATTCTGACACTTTGGCTTTCTATGTTCAGACAAGAGAAAAATCAAAGGAGTTACTTGAATCTAGCAAAGTTGGTTGCTTTGCCTTCACTGATTACCTTGCAGTGATGATTATAATGCTTGTGATTGATTCTGCTTAGTGCCTTGATATGAGTGATATTGTCTATGGTGAACGTGATGTAAGACTTTTTTTGCTTTAATTTGAGCATAAGATTTCTGACTGCTTCTGTTTCTAGCCATCTCCTGAGGAAACAGGCCAAGTTGCAATCATGGTTGCACTGCAGTCATTGGAGAAGCATGTGAAGGAGGTCGTTGAGAGAGTATGCAATATTGAAAAAATCCTAAAGGATGCCAAGTCAAAAGTGAGTTTCGTTGCTTTTTAATAGCCAGGCAATTTGTCTTACATTGTGGCTACCCACACTGAGTTGTTATGATTTGGCCTAGTAGTGGTGTACGACAATGTGAGTCTCAAAACACTTCTCCTCGTCTTGTCCAGTGACTGCTCTAAAGCAGTGTAAAGTTGATCAGATGCTTTTGAACGATGTAAAACTAGAAGCGTCACTGCATCGATCATTCTTCCCTAGTATGTAATCAAAATGACCACAAATGACCACCTTTGTTGGCAGTAGTATTCACATTTGTTTTTTAGGTGGAGCATACAGTGGAATGTATACTTTATAGCCAATTTTCTAGGTGGTCTGGTCATCTGTGGTTGTCTTGATGACATAGAGTAAGACAACGCTTTACAGTAATGCTAGTAGGTTTGCCTCAAATATGTCTGTTTTGAACATTTACCTTATCCTATTCTCAAGCTGCTATGCATTGCAAGGTTAGGGAGGAGCTAGGTTGTATGTGAAGTTTCAATTTGCTTTGTCTAAAACATCACATATTTGAAGACTGGGCAAACAACATGCAGCATCGATGTACATCTTACTGTTTTCCAAAGCAGTTATACGTACTCATTTTGTACAATAACTTGTGCAAATTGCGTGTTTGCATGGAATTTGTGTTGTGCGAGTCAGCAAGACGTGTACTTACATTGCAAGTTTGAGGTGTATGGTAAATGCATGCAAGTATTTTATTGCCCACACTTTAGAATTCTTTAACTGTTTGTGTTTTCTTTTGGAGTAGGTTGTTAGTTATTGTGTATGTATCCTCTTTCTTGAATATTGTAGAGACTATATGACTGCATGTTGGGTTCTATTACAGTACTTGAAATCTGTGATTTTTACTATTTTTATAAACTCGCAAATTTCTCTATTGTATGTAGTCTCTTGCTACCCATACTCCAACTGCTGGTGAACAAGTAACACCTCAACAGTATGGCAGTCCAAAGAAGGCAGTGCTTTCTGATGAAACAGCTTGTACGTTACAGATGATATTTCAGTTTTCTTCCAAACACTAATGTTGTTCCATATTTCTGTTCTTAGCAAGTACCATCCCAGTTGGTGATGTGTCTTGCAGTGTTTTTGTGGACAAAGTAGCACTGAGAAGGGTGGAGCTGAAGTCGGGGCGGAGGAACCAGCTGGCCTTATTGCTTCTTGACATTGTATTTGAGCCTGCTGTCTTGGGAGCCTCTACTTGCAACGGTTCACGTGACCAATCAAAACAGCCACTAGATCCAAAGATACTAGAAGCCATCTGAAGTATGACAACACGCAAACTGTAGAGTAAATTGTGTCAGTCAGCATGATTGTTGTTGCATTTGTTGTTCTAGGTCACTACTTCAAACTCTTCCCTCAGTCAAAGGAAGACAATCTCAAAGATTCATGGCAAAGATGGGTAAGGCCATCACTGACAAAGGCCTTGCATGTGGAAAGAAGAACGTTGAATAGTCAGTTACTTTTTGTAGAGTTGAGACTGTTCAGTTCAATAGTGAAGTATAGGTGAAAACCATTCAAACCTGTCGTCACAATGCGCATGCGTGTATTTCCTCGACGTCAAGTCACAGCAATCACATAACGAGATTTATAGGAAATTCGGTCAGTGGATGGTCCGGCCATTTAATTTTCTACATTTCAATTTTTATGTTTTGGTTTTTTAATTTGACACAACGTTGTGCCAGTGAATACCTCGGTCCCTAGCTGTATAGGTACGTGCATTGTACACAACACGCTACCTTTACCGTAGATGAACCGGTTGGAGGGAAATGCTACGAATATCTAGCTCTACTAGATATGTACTGTACCTAAATAGGCTCCGCCCTAGCAGATCGCCGAGTTGGCAACCGTGGTGAAGAAGTATACAAATTCGTTTGTTGTCTAGGAAAAATCGAGACACATATAAAACATCGAAACCGTCAACCTATACTACAAGTAGTAGACTGCGCGCTTTACGGGCACACTACTAGGCCTACACGGTACCATACAAGGGTGGGCGTGGTACTCTGTAGCAGGTCACATTTCTTCATTTCGTCGGACACGGAACTACCAATTGTGTTTCCATCTGCCACAACCCAAGGTGCTGGAGCCTTCTCGTCACGCATCTTGGTTGCAGATATGAACGTACGCGTCGACAATGACAGCCCAGACATCACCGAGTGACACGGTAGAACTCTACAATCATTGTCTAACACTATTGACTCTAGTACAGTAGCTATACGCAGCATTGGCATAGTAGTCTACTTAGTAACTAGCTGTAGCTACATGTATGACCATGTTCTTTCAGTTGTAGCCGCACACTGTTCTACGTTAGTTGAGTTAATTAATTGAGTTGAGTTGAGCAAATAGATTTCAGTTGAGTTGACTTCAAATAGAGTTCAGAAGGCGTTTTAGAACGATGGACGTGCATGTCTGTTTGCTTGGTGAGTTGTGCGTGCATGTCTGTTTGCTTGGTGAGTTGTGCGACGTCATGCAAATGAAGAAATGTGACCTGCTATAGAGTACCACGCCCACCCTTGTACGGTACCGTGTAGTGTGCTCGTGAAAGCGCGTAGTCTACTGCTTGTAATAGATTGACGGGTTCGATGTTTCAATTGTGCCTCGATTTTTCTTAGACAAGGAACGAGTCTGTAGACTTCGTCACCACAGTTGCCAACTCGGCGATCAGCTAGTGCGAAGCCTAGCTAATTAGCTAAATACATCTGTAATATATATTCGTAGCATTTCCTCTCCAATCGGTTCATCTACGGTAAAGGTAGCGTCTTGTGTACAATGCACGTACCTACATTGCTAGGGACTGCAGTATTCACTGGCACAGCGTTGTGTGTCAGAGTGGAGTTGTCAAGAGCTGCCAACGTGGTTTGGCACGTGACGGAAAGTAAAGTAAAACCAACACCTGCTTGTGTGTTGGAAACATGATCTCCTAAGACACGCGCACGAATGAAAGCCCCGCTGAAACCCCTGCTGTGTCTAGTGTCTTGGGTCTTTTCAATTATCTATTTTCTATTTTCTATTCATGTTAGAAATAGAAAAGCAAACTGCGCGTTCAAGTTTCTAGTTTTGAGCACATACGTGCCTAAAAATCAAACTTTAAAAGATAAATCTAAAGATCACAAGAATCAAACATCAAAAGATGAAAAACTATTTTACAAAAATAAAAATAAAAATAAAAATTAAAAATTAAAAGTTAAAATTTAATAAAAAAAAATTTTAAATAAGAATGCAAGCAAAAAATTAAAAATTAAAATTTAAATATCAAAATTTTGTAAAAAAATAACTAAAAATTAAAAATTGAAAAATGAAAACATGAAAATTGAAATGTAGAAAATTAAATGGCCGGACCATCCACTGACCAAGGGACATCTCTAGATACAGCAATATTGAAATCTGTCCATGAAGGCACCAGTTGGCTTTCTTGAGATGTACCCAACGCGGTCTCGATCTCTTCCTCTGTTGCTAATCGGCAAAGAATCCAAGTCATGTCGCGGCGCATTGATTCTGCAATGTGAGTCGACAAACACTGAGCACTATCCAGTGCCGCGATGTCTATCTTGGTCGAAGTACCACCTTTTCTTCGACCCGCATTGTAGTGATCAAGCTCCACAGGCGAAGGGTGCAGTGTACGCTCCCTAGTAGGCTTTGATGGCCCTTTTGGCAACGGTACGGCTACGTCGCAATTGCGAGAAGATCTTTGTATAACTATTTCATTAATGCAATGGGTGGTTCCAGCTCCGGTACGCGTCTCTTCCATGATATCATTGTTGTCCCAACAAAACACGGCTGGGACATTTGGGATGATATTTGAAGGGAGTTGGGAGTTTCTTGACAACTGATTTTGTGCAATAGCTGTTTCCAGCAGCTGAAGCTGAGATATGCTAATAGCATGGCCAAAACGATTTAGTAGTTGTACAAGCTGAGTGCTGCCAGTCAAATGATGAACAGTGACTGCCAAAGACAGGTGTTTCGGTGGCTTAACTCTTCCATTCGTAGAGCAAAAAATAATATCTTGAGCTATGGACAATACACGGCGTTTATGATAAGGTGAAGTAACAGTGAGATGAGAAGAGAAAGCAGATGATAATTCATTTTCACTCTCTTCAGGACCTAGAAAAATGTCAACAAATGGACCTTAGATGAATGCATCAACCTACGGAGTCAGTGCTTACCTACGACAAGCCAAGCAAGAAAGTTGAACAAGGCGGCAGGAACCGATCGAACGACGTCCGAATTTTCGACATCTTGTGGCCCTGGTGGCCATGGACTAGAGGGGATATCTAACATGACGTTCCTCAGACAGGCGGCTGTGTGGAACGCATCCGCAACATCTGTTTGCGAATCTCTTGGCGCAGTCCAATCTATATCAATATCTGCAGCTGAAGAATCATCTTCATCCTCTGTTTGAGAAAGACGCGTGTCGTAAAACTCTTTAAGGCGAGCACGGGAGATGTCAGAAGCATACATAAGAAAGCCACCAGACTTGGTTTTGCAATGGCTAGACTTCCCAACTCTAACCGGTCACCAAAATGGTTCTCGAGACGACGCTTTAACCTTTCACTACGGTACCGACCAGGTTGGATATCTGAATCCAAATCCATCAAAGTACGCTCATACATCAACCTCACACCCGACAGACTTATTACTTCATGTTGATGAATGATTCGCTCTTCAACAACCTCAGCAAGACTAGTGAAAGCTAACGCATAGATGGTGCCCTTGTCACCTTGTTCTGCTACACCTGATGCAACTTTCTGTGCTGCAGTCAGTTTCTTCTTATGGGTGTATTCTGAGTAGCAGGATCGGTGGTACTGAATTTACAAAGCAACAAAAGGCCTGTCCACATGGCAACTGGATCGCGATCCGATCGCGATCCAACCGCAACGCTGTCCACACTTGCAACTCGATCGCGATCCATCCGATCCACATCGCGAGGTGGATTCGATCGCGATCCGATCGCGATCGGTTGAATCCAATTAGAAGTAGTGGGCGTTACCTTCACGTACGCTACGCGTGCAGTCGAAACATCTAGCACTCCTCACTCGTCTTTGTTCTCGCTCACCTTACGTCGCTGTATCAACGCTTTCTACAAGCAAAGAAACCACACCTACACATCGGTCATCAGTCACGTGATACCGAAATGAGGCGGAGGTATCGTTTTCAAAGTGCAGTGTGGACGCTCGCTATCACGATCGGATCGCGATCCATTCTGGTCTAGTGTGGACAGGCCTAAAGTCTTTAGAGACACGAGTTAGAAGCAGCATGTCCTCGTCGTTGTAAATTTCCGCAGATCTATGTATTGCTTCGGCAGCTTCCTTAGTCATGCATCTACTTAACTTTTCTACCTTTCTGCGTTTGCCAGTATTGTCTCTAACCTTTTTGTCAACAGCCTTACAGAAGAGACATTTCCCTGTAAACCCTCTTGCTGCTGCCGCTGCGGTACTGCTACTGCTTCTGGGCGGAGCTGTGGGCGGAGCTGCCGAGGTCTGGTCACTAGACAGATCTGTTGCCGTCACGATGCTGCTACGTTCGAGCTTGTAAACGCTACTAAAAAACGCAGGGTTTATAGAACTTAAATCAGACTGACCTAATCTTCGCTCAGAAACTCTAGCCAGATAAAACTTCGAAGTATAGGTTTGGTAACATCGACGGTGGAACACGCCAAGTGGCTTGCTTGCATTCAATCAGCCATTCTGGAATCACCGCGTAAACTTGCTGCGTGAAGAAATGTCCTCCAAGATACAAGGGAAACTAGATCGACTCTTGGTCTTGTGGACATGATTTACCTGGCAGGTTGCGCAGACATACACTGAAATCTAGCGTAGGGCGCTTCTTAGGCAAGCTAAAACCATCTAAAGTGTACTGCTGGTATTCTGCGTTCAAACTAGCTAAGTCTCGATCTTCAAAGTCTTCGTAAACACTCTCCATTGCCTTCAGCAGCTCTTCCGCGTTAGGAAAACCCGGGTGTTCTGTAGTCACGAAGTTACTACGCATGCGTAGCAACCGGCCACTTTCTGTCGTCAAATTGGGCAACTTGCGACCTTTTTTCATGTTGCAACATTCGGAATTCTATTTCTATGCTTATTTTTATTTGATCTAAGGTGATAAACCTTTATTGGACGAGGGAGGAAACGTAACTCTGCTTTTACAGCACTTTTCCTGGGCTGGCCCATAGACTAAGACCAACATACAAACTGTGCAACCGCATGATTTGTACCTACTAGACCTACTGCATGTGTTGTCTAGAATTAGAAAAGTGGGAGAGTAGGCACTTCAATTGGTTTTGTAGAGCTCAAAAACGCAGCCTTGATGCAATCAAGTTGATGCAATCATAGATTCTCTGTAGAGATAAAATATAGCTAGATAATGTGAAAATAAGATCATCCTCTGTTGCACACGCCAGACGGCGCACTGAACGTTTCTCTTCGGATATTAAAAGAACAAGGATAAACAAATACTCAAGCACAAGCGCGTTCTCTAGGTACGCCGTGGTATTGAGGAGTTCTGCTTCAAAGTCTGGCGGGAAAACAGCTCTACCGACACCATTTACTTTAGAGAGGAACCACTGACGGCAAGAAGACAGATCTTCATAATATCTTCGCATTCACATTCGGCATTCTCGATATATCCGTAGTAGTCATCCGTAAACACATTGATTTATTCGCAGTGGGCGGAGCTTAATCGACCAGGAAGCGCGGAGCAGGTGCGTGGGCGTTGCACATCACAGAAACATCGCTCGTTCTCGTATACAAAAGCGAAGATAACAGAGTAACTTAAACCGATCGGTTTGTCTTGGTAAGATCTACTCATACAAGTTAAGTTCATTTTTGTTGGACTTCCCCTTTAAGTAAATCGCTGTTATTCTGCTCTTCATTCCCAGAGAAGTAAGTATTTGGGAAAGCCCGGAGACGTGAGCTACAGCATGAATTATCCTCCTTCACAAAACGACCTCAAACAAAAGAAAATTTAAAATCAACATCAATGGAAGCGCACAAATAATTTCACAGGCAGACGTGATTAATAATTAAGTGTGTATTAGAAAAGAGTGCATACAACGAATGCTTAGACTTAAAAAATCGTAATTGCCAACAATTTCGCTGTCACGTCGTTTGGCACGTGCGCAACTAAGTTGATACCCCGAAACACCGTGTAGTGACGTGCGACCCCGGATCCGGTTTCATGGCTTGGCTAAGGCTAATTCGATTAGCTAGCATGTAAGTAGAAAAGTTGCGTAACACACGACATTGCTTCACGCACACTCAGATGCTAATTAAGTGACACCGCATTGTCTGTACTATTTAGAGGTCATGTTACACTAGAAAGATGTTAGGTAATAGTTATATCAGTTGCCGGATTTGCACTAAGCACCTTCTAGGTCTTACAAATCCACTGAAAGATAAAAGTCGGACGAGAGGTGCAACGACATGTCACAATTCTGGAGTTGGATCATAGACTAATAAAGCTACAATTGTATTCTCTTCGTTGAAGTTAGAAATTTCTGTAGATGTAATTTGGTTCTCCAAGTGTATGTACCTTGTCGCTCAAGCCATGGTACATGCATGTATGTACACTGCTGTACGAGGAAATGCATTACTTGCATCATTTTAGCATATAATTTCCAACCCCACCAATGAAAGACCGTCCCGCAAAATACCGGTGCATACGTCACTACTTACTACACATTGCACTAACTACATTTGCATACATACTCGTGTGAGCTGCTCATTCCACAGCTAGCCGCGGCAGAGGTCGATTGCAATTTCAAGCCGATCAGCCAATATTCGAGGCCAATGGAAGCCAAAAAAAGTGCTCTAGTTCGGATTGTTCTTCGAATTTTTGGTCTGGTGAGTGCTGTTCACCCGCATCGCACCTCAATCTGCAGCGAAAGGGGGGCGTTGACTGTCTTGTTTTGCAAAATTGGCATTTAGAGAGGCCAACGAAACGGCAGTAGAGAGACTCGCATTTGTACAACTGCAAGTACGGATTTGATGGCCTGATACGTTCTTGTTTTCTGTAGGTGTTTGGTGTAGTCGTTTTGGGATGCATTGCCGACAAGCTCTACGAGGACATCCCTTTAACGTCTACTAAACTCTGCGTGTTCCACTTAAAAGATATTGCAAAGTTTGACTTCAAGGAAACTGCTTGCCAGTTGGGCATCGGTTGTGGCGCGCTGGCTTTGATCTTAGCCGTCATTTTCTGTATTTTGGACCTGCTGACCGATGTAATGGGGAACGCAGAAGAAATGCGTCGACCCATTATCGCAGTGAGCAGTGGACTGGCCATCGTCATGGGAATCTTGTGGCTCGCCTGTTTCGCTTACTTGTAAGTTGCGCAACTCG
This sequence comes from Corticium candelabrum, assembly GCF_963422355.1. Classification (NCBI taxonomy): domain Eukaryota; kingdom Metazoa; phylum Porifera; class Homoscleromorpha; order Homosclerophorida; family Plakinidae; genus Corticium; species Corticium candelabrum. The sequence continues at coordinate 1,913,953 of NC_085093.1, read as the reverse complement.
TGTTTGCATGAATGCATGTCCTAGAGTATGGTATCAAGAGCATTGAGATAAGGCCCCTATTGTTGCATGTCTGTTTCACATCACCCGCCAGCATCCGAACGACAGGGCCGCACTAATTTCACCATTACGCCATTATTCATGTAATGCGCATGTGCAATACGACTGGACAGCCCGCTTTTGCACGCGAGAGGGAGGGGCGGGAAGGGCGGGTGGGAGGACGAAGAGAAAAAGCGGTTTGGGGACTACTGCACGCTATTGTAAGTGAGTTCGAAAGTAGGCGCAACGACGTAGTTCGTTATTACGCTAAAGGAGTCTCACAGTTATTGGCCTACTTACAATGATTTGAGAACCATGCAGTTGTTGTGTCGTTTGGCCATGTTATCTTGCAGTCTGCTTACACCACAGCAACCTATACAGTAGCATAGCCAGGCATAGGCCTACCCGGGGCCATGGAGGCCCGAGTAAAAATTATGGGCGTGACCCTGTGTGTGTGTGTGTGTGTGTGTGTGTGTGTGTGTGTGTGTGTGTGTGTGTGTGTGTGTGTGTGTGTGTGAGTGCATACATGGCCCATACTTTACGAGTCTTCCTTTTCTCTTCTTTGTTTATGTCTTTCTGTTTGAATATGTTTTCGCTTTCTTGATTTAGCAGTCAAGAGGAAGAAGTTACACTAAGTGACTTTGCCAATAATATATATATATATATATATATATATATATATATTAGCCCTCACCCGCCCTATGGGCGGTAGGAATTGCGCTAACACCTAGATAGTAGCTACCTATAAGCAAAGAAAAACGTGAAAATTAACTTTCGCTGGTCGTCCATTATTTGGCAGGTAGCTACAGTAGCCCCCATCTCACAATCTCACTGTAGGGCGGGTCCACGTGTTACTCTAGAGACAAAATCTACACACACACACACACACACACACACACACACACACACACACACACACACACACACACACACACACACACACACACACACACACTTCACTTCACTTCACTTTACGCTGCGTTCATTCCAATGAGAAATGATGCAGGCCAAGGTCACCATACGCTATATCGGAGGAGTGGATGTTCTCTGACAGCAGAAACGCTTGTGGTTGTGAAGGCCTTGTTGGCGGAATGTTTGGTGACAGTACTGACATTTACTAGTCAAGGACTGACTATGTTTCTGTCTCTGGTGGTTTACAAGACCGGCATGACTTACAGCAGTAAAACCACAACCATCAGAGCTGCAGTGTAAAGCAAGCTCTGATGCCGTTTGCCTTGCTTTGCGGCGACGTTTCTGCTCATCCTTGCGGTATTTCTCTTGTTCTTCCTTCTTGAAATTTACTTCCTGTGTGGCAGCCCAGATCTGATTCCTCCGCTCATTCCTATCTTCTGCTAGTATCCTCCAAACCCCATCAAGATTTCAATTCCTCAAATCCCTCAGTACTAAATCGTTCCATCCCATTCTCTGGCCTCCGACTGAGCGTCTACCTTGGGGTGATGCACACACCAAAAGCTTCCTTGGTAGACGACACTTATCCATGCACAAGATGTGACCCAATACCCGAAGACGTCTCTGTGTCAGTATGGTGGAGATTCTTTGTAGGTGGGCTATCTTTCTGATGGAGGTGTCTCTCTTCCCGTCCCATAGGGACACTTCAAGGATGGAGCGGAGGCTTCATATCACAAAACTCTGTAACCGGTGTATTTGTGCCTCCAGAAGTACAGTTGTTTCCAGACCATATGAGAGGGTGGAAGAACTACGGAGACAAAGATTTTCAGCTTGGTGGTAGACTTGATCTTCCTCTGGTGCCAAAGGATGCGGTTAAGTGACCCATATGACTGAGATTCTTTGGAGATTCGTGTTGATATCTCAACGTCCAAGGTGCAATCGTTAGAAAGATAACTTCCAAGGTACTGAAAGGATGGTGCCACCTCAATGGAATTACAATCAGGATGCAGAGAAATGGGAGCTGGAGAATGGGTATCAGCTCCAGGTAGGACAGCTAGAAGTTTGGTCTTCTTATAGTTGATGGTAAGTCCCATGTGATGGCAAGACGAATCCAGAGATTCCAGAAAAGGTAGATAGACTTTCATAAGAATCAGGTATCAATGCCATATCATCAGCATATTCAAGGTCTGACTCTGACACCTCTGATATAAGCTTCTTCCTGTTTCCTACCAGGTCAGCATCCAGAAAATATGACAAGCACACACCTACATCTGGTTGGTGATCAGTAATGACAAGTCGAATCACAGAGTCAAAGTAGAGGTTGAATAAGGTTGGAGCAAGTACACAACCATGTTTGACACCACTAGATACAGAGAAATGATCTGAGATTTTACCATAGGTCCTGACAGCGGCAGACGTGTTACTGTGCAATGCTTCGATGATTTTGAGCAACTTAGATGGCAAGTGGTAACAATACTGAAGAGCAGACCAGAGAGCTGCTCTATTGATTGAATCGTAGGCCTTACGGAGGTCTACAAAACAGACGTATAAAGGACGATGGTACTCCCTGGCTTTTCCCATCAACACTCTGAGAGAAAAGAGTTGGTCGGTGCACCCTCTGCCCTTGCGGAAACCACACTGGTTCTCACGCAAGAGGGCCTCCGCTCTGGGTTTGATCCTGTTCAATATAACACGAGTAAAAACTTTGCTGGGAATGCTCAAGAGGACAATGCTTCTATAGTTGTCGCACTCGGAACGACTTCCCTTCTTGTGAAGAGGGACAATGAGGTGGTTCAACCATTCTGAGGGGATACTCTCGCTGCTTCAGATGAAGTTAAACAGTGAAGTGAGCCAGCAGATGGTTTCGCGTCCTTCCAACTTCAGCAACTCAGCAGATATGCCGTCATCTCCTGGAGCCTTACCATCTCTGAGCTGTGTGATAGCTACCTGAATCTCATCTTTAGATATGGGCTGGGACAAGTTTTTATCATCTGGGAATAGTTCTCTGTAAGATGGTGTGACAGCAATGATGTTTGGTAGTGCATCAGTATCCAACTGACAGCTCGATGAGCAACAATTAGACACTTCTGCAGAGTGTTGTGCCCAACGTTGAAGCTTGTCGATGTCACTTGGAAGAATGGATTTATTTATTCTTTTTGCTAGGATGTTGGATGATGAAGGCTTGGATGCCTGTTTCTTAAGTAGCCTGAGCTCTTTAACTACGCTCCCACCACAACCTAGTTGCTGTAACATGTTTGCTTTCTTTTCAGCTTCTATTGCTCTAGCACTCCACCAGGCATTCCTTGCTTTGTCAGCAGCCACCTCGGTTAAACTTCTCAGTCTGCGATACTCTGCCAAGGCATTTGGATGTTGCTGGTCATCAATACTAGATATGTTCCGTATGTGTAGCCACGCTTCTTTCTTCTTCCTGGAGAGTTTCTCACTTCTTCTGTAATCCAATCAGCCCCCTTCTTCTTTGGCGCGAGCGCGCGCGCGCACACACACACACACACACACACACACACACACACACACACACAAACACACACACACACCACGTAATTGGCAAGTTTTCAATCTACTCAGCTGCAGCGCGCGTTAGAACGTACAACAAACGCGTCCTGTTGCTTTAGTTAGACACTGACTGCAGCGGATGCATCTAGCCTCGCGTGGCTCCTCCCTCCGCGCGCGAACATCTGGCCACGCGAGACTAGGACGCATTTTGCACTCTAGTATGTACCAGTAGAATGGCGTGACTGGCGTGACTGGCGAGCTCACGTCACATCGCAGCACCCTAAGGGCGGTAGCAATTTATCTTTGCGCGTTTACAATACACACGTCCTATTACTCTATGCATCTTACACACTCCAGACAGCGCAGTTTGAACTCTACGTATTCCCCATCTCAGACTCCTCCCACATATAACGTCATGATCTGTTCGTGAAGAATGACGCCACTTCCGCAATAAAGACACACCTTCCGTGACATACATATAGATGTACGGACGGACGCACGCAAGAACACGCGAACCTCTGACTGCACCGGCGCATCTTGCACTCCACTCTAGACCAGAGGATGGCGTAGTACAGTAGTCACGTGCAGCCAGCCCCTTCTCCTTTTTGACTTTCGTTGGCGGGGAGAGGGTCTGGTAACGTTCCTTTGATGTCTGGTTCTGCCGACCCCAGCATTCCATGGGGCATAAACACATAACGACGATCTGTTAATTGAGATAAGCGATCAACTGATAGGAACGCACTACTAATTAGTATCCGCAAAGTTTTTGCTTCTGTTTCTGCTGCAGATGCTACTGGACTTTGTTCTAGTTCATTTGCTCTCACAGGTTTCGTGGTTGCTTGCTATGGGCATGGTAAGAGAAGCGCGCAGGTCGTCTTCTTGTACGACAACATTTTGGCAGGTGAGTTGTTCCTCGGAAAATTGCATAGAGGCTTGTTATGCAGCTGCAGCGTTAGATCTAGCAACAGGACGAGCAGCTTCTAGCTGTTTCCACCCTGTCGTAGCACACTTCATTGGCTTCTGTACTGTCAAGTTCGGAAGTTGCGTGATCATGCACTTCGAATTTTTGTAGGTGGGACGTACGGCACATGCTAGTTGTTGAATGTTGTTGGTTCCCGAAGAACAACTCACCTGCCAATGTTGTCGTACAAGAAGACGACCTGCGCGCTTCTCTTACCATGCCCATAGCAAGCAGCCACGCAACCTGTGAGAGCAAATGAACTAGAACAAAGTCCAATAGTATCTGCAGCAGAAACAGAAGCGAAAACTTCGCGGATACTAATTAGTAGTGCGTTCCCATCAGTTGATCGCTTATCTCAATTAACAGATCATCGTTATGTCTTTATGCCACATGAAATGCTGGAGTCGGCAGAACCAAGACATCAAAGGAACCTTACCAAACCCTCTCCCCGCAAACGGAAGTCAAAAAAGGGAGGGGCTGGCTGCGCGTGACTACTAAGCAATAGTACAGTGGTTGGCGAGCGCACGTCACATCCGCATAGACTCGGTAATTGAACAAACAAACTCCGCCAAAGTCTCGTTTCTGGCCGTTGGCGAAGTCCGACTCAACCGTTCGTTTCGGACGGCCAATCTCGACCCTTCCGTCGCGTTTCGCGACGATTCGAGACCGGCGTGGTGTGGATCGGCGCGTTACAGACATCCATCCATCCATGCAGACAGACGGAAGCGTGGGTAGGCGTACGTACTAGAAGTCACATCCAGCTGCGTTAACTTCATCTTCATACAGTGCAATCTTTTTGGAGTCTCCTCCAGCAGCTGCTGCTCCTGGTTGGGTGGCTGAATCTAGAAGATATGATACCTGTAGGGAATTCCTAACGTTCACATCGATAGATATTTGTAGTTGTAGAGACACTGGGAGTTTGGTCTCCTAGTTCTTTAGAGATTTTAAAAATTATAGCAAGAAGAACTGTTTTAACTACAGGGACAACGGTTTCCAAAGCTATTCAGCATTTACTGCAACAACTGTTTTTAGTCTTTGGCGGTCTAATGCTAAACTGATTTTGGACAGACTAGACATCTGTAATGTTGACAATGTTATGTGGGAGTATGTGTGATTTGTTTGCGCACTGTTAGTGGGTAAAATATAAAAAGATTAATATATATACTGTATGTACACTGCAATATAGTGGCAAATCATAACCTACTACATTACCATGGTAGATGGTTTGTGCGTCGCGTGGGTACCTGCATGTAACTTAGATCACCTTTTGTCTGTCCGGATTACAGCTAGCCTTGGCTTGATGCTCCAGATTTGCAATTTATGAGTCAACGCATTGCAGTATCCGACATAATGGTTATCCTGCAGCTGGTCTCTCTACCAAGCCATACTAGCGGCACTGGTATCGCTGGGCCTCCAAAACTGGAAGGCCCACCAGCTCATGGAGGTAGAAACTTTGTCAAAAATCTGGAAAAGCAAACCTACTAAAAACCCTTCTGTCTGGTTTACGGAAACTCGGTGCGAGCAAGAGTATGGAAATAAGACTAATTGTAGCCCAATCTACACGCTCTTGTTGATCGTCATTTTACAAGGGTTACTTGCTATTTTATGTGAATCAGTAAAGTCAGCTTTACAGTGAACTTGGTTTTGTGGTTAGATTTTTTCTATGATATACTACATCTTATACAAATTGAGTAGTCTGCATACAAATTAAGTGTCAAGATTAAGTTATATTTGTAAAACTTTAGTCTAGAAATGCACAATAAATACTAATAAAATAAGTCAATAAATTCAAAAACAAACCCCGAGGTATAGACAATACTCCTGAACTAGAGACGACTTTTGTCATATAGTATACTTTTAGACTGCACATTGCAATACAATTTCTTGTCATGTAAAGCAACTCCAAGTTGTTGTGTCTCTAGAACCAAACTGTGGATTGATATTAAAGGAAACGACGCTGACAATGAGATCAAGATACCAGGGGAAGCAACTCTAGGTTTCAGCTTTCTGTCTATTCCTATATGGGTGAGCTTATCGAATCTGTTAGTTATAAGGTTTTGACGTGCTAATTTCTAATATCGTGTCTAGCTTGCTGTTGCTGCTGTTGGCTTTGCCGCTCTGCGAGGTAGCGGCGGCTTAAGCGCAGAACACTGAAACAGAAAAAGCTGCCTTTCTCAACTTCTGCATGCTGTCTAGGAAACTTTGCTTTTGCTACTTGTTTGCATGGTCTAGCTAATTAGCGTGAGTCTGCTAGCATGTCAAGCTGTGAATCAGTTGAATTTCTTATTACTGATTACTGCAGGATCGCCAGGATCCCTTACTATTTGAACCTTGCAGAGATTGGATGTCAGCCAAGGGATTAGTAGCTGAGGAGGCGTTAGTACCACTACGCCCAACCAAGACGTACATTTGTGTAGTATTAGAGAATAGCGACGGAATTCGCGTAGACTTGGATGCGGAAGAAACTATTGGCACGGTCACTTCTTGTACGCTGGAACAGACGCTGTCTAGAGAATCACAGACAGCAGGAGTTCAAAAGAGTGACCTGACCGTGCATTTTAGATGCAATTTAAACACACAAAAAACACACAAATCTAAATTAACTGAATGTCATAAATTATTTTGGATCACTTAGCTAAAAAGTTAGTTTTTGGATCACAATAACATTTTGTAAGTTCCATTCTACGCATGCATCATCCATGTAGTCGAGTCGCTCTCTAGTAAGCTTGATTGCCGCGTATCTAGCTAGTAGTGTAGTGCCTCGAAACATCCGGGAAATGAGAAGGATTTTGGTACCTGGGCACGTCGGGCCTTATTTATAGTGTATCGTTTAAATACTTTATTTGACTATGCAGTCTAATACAACTCAACACAACTGCTAGTATTCTACGGCTACCGGCGTTCAGTCAGATGAATAACGTGTCCCGGATGCCGACCATCCTAACATTCCCTTTCCATAGCTAATGCTCTACATACTGCTAACTCAATAATTATAACTACCTATTTGCTCCGCAACGTCATTCATTTATCAATGCTCATAGTCCTCCAAGTATGTCGGCGTCTTCACCAGTCTACCACTACGTGTATGTACACATTGTTGTTGTACCCTTGTCTTGTTTGATTGACTGTCACCGTTTCCTCTTTCTTGACTTTCTATTTCTGTTTCATTCGAATCTTCCGGTTAGTCTTCAGGTAGGTGTTGTTGGCCTTCTTCACGGCTTTCTTCTTTCTGCTGTGTATTTTCTAGCGGTTCTTGTTCCTAGCATGGTTCTTGTTCTTCAATCTTCTGAATCTCTTGAGAAAGTCTTAGCTGTCTCCTATTTCGACGGAACACTCCTCCTCTTTCTGCATGTTCGCACGCTATATGATCTTGGTCCAACCTGACGTAGAATTGTCGCCTTTTTCCACTCTGTTGTTTTCTTGTCTATAGGCTGCATGCGTACGACGTCTCCGGAATATAGTTTCGGCAAATCTATTGCTCCTTTGTTCTAATATTTGGCCTGTTTCTCTTGTTTCTTTTGCCATTGCTCTGACGCTTCCGTCACAAGTTCAGGTCTTAGCATCTCATCCTTCATAGGTAGAATTGCTCTTGTTCTCTTGCTGAGCAATCTCCAAGCAGGGCTAGCGCTCATTCGTACTGTTGGTGTATTCCGCAATTCCAACAGAGAGAGCCAAGGATCTCGACCGTCTGTCAAAGCTTTAGTCATTAGTGTAATATAGTGTATTATGTTATTGACTCTCTAGGCTAGTCACGCAATACTAAGTGTACAAGTACTGTGTCTGCTTATATACTAGTGGTAATTGTACTACGCATGCGCAATGTAGTCTACTCCTGTTACATCCCCTTTCCAAAAAAATATTCTAGCTAAGCTAGCAGTAAAGTCTAGACAACGTAATCCTTCAGGTAAGCAGGTTGTTTCACAACTCGTTTGCTGCGGGCGACATTCGTTGTTTCTGTGTGTTTGGAGATCGTTGCGGGTGTTATTCTGCTTTGTTGTGATGTCTTTATCTGTGTTGTCTGTTGTTTGGGTTTTGTTGTTGCTGGTGCTGCTCGTAGATGTTTTCTATTTCTGCGAAGAAGTCGTCCGTCTTCTGTAGTGACATCATAGGATCGGATGTTTACTTGTCTCTGAACGGTTGCTGGTTTCCACTTGTGGTCGTAGGCGTTGAGTGGTTGTATGTGGACAGCTTGACCAGGTTGTAGGCGAGGCAGATCCTTTGCTGTTTTGTTATAGTAGTGGGCTTGCTTTGCTTGTCGTGTTGCTAGTTCCTGAAGAACATCGACTGGTATCTGAGGTTTCAGTAGCTTTGCAGTGGTAGGTAGAAGAGTTCTGGTTCTCCTACTCATCAGTCGCTGTGCTGGGCTAGTTTGCATTCCTGCTGTTGGCGTGTTCCTGTGATCCAACAGTGAAAGCCATGGGTCTGACCCAGTGATCTTTGCTTTTCCCATGATGTGTTTTGCGGTTTTGACTGCACTTTCTGCTTTCCCATTTGATTGGGGATACCCTGGACTCGAAGTGATATGGTCAAACTGATATGTCTTGGCAAAGTCTTTGAATTTATCTGACGCAAACTGTGGTCCATTGTCTGATACAACTGTTGATGGAATACCATATCTTGCGTAATGACTTTTCAGTTTTCTGATGACCGTGGCTGAGTCCATACTGTCCAAACGGTCTATCTCCCAAAAGTTACTGTAGTAGTCGACTGTAATCAGATAATGCTGATCTGAAAGCGTAAAGATATCCAGTCCGACTTTGCTCCATGGTCTACTTGGGATTTGGTGTGGTGTTAGCGTTTCCTTCTGCTGCTGTGTGCCAAGGGCTTGACAAACTTTGCATTGGCTGACATAAGCTGCAATGTCAGCAGTCATACCGGGCCAGAATATGCATTCTCTGGCTCGACGTTGACATCCAACTATGCCTAGATGTGAGCTATGTATCTTTTGCAAGGTATTTGCTCTCATCGATTTTGGTAGGACACATCTATCATTTCTGTATATAATGTTATGTTGCACAACTAGCTCATCTCGATAGCTGTAATATGGAAGTAAATCCGGTGGAAGGTTGTTCTTGTTTGGCCATCCTTGTAGAATTATAAGCTTGAGCTGTTGCAATGTAGGGTCTTTCGCTGTTTCTTCTTGGATTTGTGCTATTGCCTCTGGTGTTAGCGGTATGTAATCCGCCATATTGATATGTTCGATTTCAATTGCAACATTGGTCTGTTGGTGTACCACTTCCAAATGGCTGGATGATGGTCCTTTGTCAGTAGGTAAATAGGCTCGTGACAGTGTATCAGCTAGAAACATCTGAGTACCACGCTTGTAGGTAACTGTGATGTCGTAACGCTGTAGTCTGAGAAGCATCCTTTGCAGTCGTTTTGGTGTCTTCTGTAGATGTTTCTTGACAATAGTTTCTAAAGGTTTGTGATCAGTTTCTACCAATACTGGTCTGCCGTAGGTGTAGTGGTGAAACCTTTCCATCCCAAAGACGATTGCAAGTAATTCCTTCTCAATTTGAGCGTAGTTTTGTTCGGTCGTTGTCAGAGCCCTGCTTGCGTAGGCTACCGGCTTGCCTGCTTGCATGAGAGCTGCTCCCAGTCCTGTTTCTGACGCATCGCATTGTACTGTTGTCAGCTCAGCCGGGTCAAAGTATTGCAGTACAGGTGCTTCAGTAATAGCGTTTTTTATTTTCTGGAAAGCTTTGTCGTGGATATCAGTCCAATTCCATGCTGTATCCTTGTGTGTGAGCTGGCGAAGTGGCTCACACAAATCGGTCAGATTGCTAAGAAAGCGCGAGAGGTAATTGACTAGTCCTTGTATGCGCTGCACTCCGTGAACGTCTGTGGGCTTCTGCATATTTAGTATTGCTGTAAGTTTGCTGGGGTCGGGCTTCAAACCGTCGATTGTGAGCAAATGTCCAAGATAGGCAACTTTGCTTTGCCTAAACTTGAGTTTGTCGGCATTGATGCGGATTCCTTTGGAGCGGCATCGCTGTAGTAGTCTGTGGAGTTTGCGGTCATGGTCTGCTGTTGCATCATCCATGTTACTTCCTACTCCAGTGATCAGGATGTCATCTGCAATTGTATGCACTCCGGGCATTCCGTCTAGGGCTTCGTCTAGTCGTCGCTGGAATACTTCCGGTGCAGGTGAGATACCGAAAGGCATCCTCTTCCATTTGTAGCGTCCAAATGGCGTCTCAAATGTCGTAAGTAAGCTAGATTCTTCGTCTAATTTAACATGCCAGAATCCATTACTTACGTCGCAAACGCTGAACATCTTGGCTTGCGATAGTTCAGGCAGCAGATCATCGATGGTGTGCATCGGATAGTGACTGCGTCTCAGTGCCTTGTTTAAGGGCTTGGGATCGATGCACAAGCGGAGTTTTCCGTTCGGCTTCTTGACGGCGACGAGGCTAGATATCCACTCGGTTGGAGTGTCCACTCGTTCGATCACGTCTAGTCGTTCCAGTCGCTGCAGCTCGTCTTTCAGCTGTGTTTGTATAGCAATGGGCATTTTTCTTAGAGGCATTTTGACAGGTGGTACCGTGGGGTCAACATCTAGATGTAGCATTCCAGGCAGTTGACCAACAGTGCTGCTATCGAAAACATCTGCGTATGTTGCAAGAAGTTGCTTTAAGTCAGATGTGGTGTCCGTGGTTGTCTGCGGTTTGCAAGAACCAGGTGCTGTCTGTTCGTGTTTGACAGTACGTACGTGGTCGAGGTGTACGCTGATAAGTCCTAGTCGCTGCGTCGCTCCGGCTCCTAACAGAGAGGTAGCTGCTTCGTTGTCTGCAACGACAACGAATTCCTCAATGTGTTGTTGCTTCGTTTTGGGGTTGATGATTGGCAAAGTACACCTACCCAGAGGTTTCAGTCTGCTTTTGTTGTAAAGAGACAAAACTTTGTCAGATTTCTGTAGTACGGTCCCTGGAGGAGTTTCCGACTTTCTGATAACGTTGCACGTAGCACCTGTGTCTAATTGTAGACGTATTGGGCACCCACCGACTGTCATTGTGGCGTACAGTTGATTGACATGTGTCTCCTGGCTATTTTGAAGAGAATAGGCTGTATCCGTGTTTCTGGTATCGGTCAATGTGATTGTCATCAAGTAATTGGTTTGGTCTAACTCGTCGTCTTCCATACGGTGTATGCGGTACTGTTGTTTTGGGGAAGCTGTCTTCTTTTGTGGTTGTTTCTGTCGGCAAACGGAAGCAAAGTGGTTTGCTTTGCCACACTTTGAGCATGTTTTGCCTAGTGCGGGACATTGTCGTGGACCTCTGTCATGTCGTCGTCCACAATACTGACATGTCTGCGGTACCCTAGCGGTTACCGTGGCTTGTCTTCTCCTGTTGCGTGTGCTGTACGCGGTCAGTGCATGCACGTCATCGCTGAAGCTAATGGCTTTGGCTTGTGCGGATGTCGACTCTGCGGCACGGCATATGGATATCGCGGTCGCCAAAGTTAATTTAGCTTCTTGCAGCAGTTTCTGACGGGTGTCATTGTTGCGTATCCCATGGACTATCTTGTCGCGCAACAATTCATCTTGGATCGCACCATAATTGCATGCACGAATCATGCTTCTTAGCGAAATTAGGTAGTCATCAAAAGGCTCACCTTGCTTCTGTGCTCGCTGCGTGAGCTGGTACCGTTCGTAGATCACGTTTGTTTTGCTGAAGCAGTACGCTTCCATATGGCGAAGCACTACTGCCATATCATTTCTATCTTCACCTTCTGCGAAGGGCAAGGTGTCCAGAACCTCGAGAGCTTCTGCGGGCAGGCATTGCTGGAAGGTCGCCACTCGCTCCTTGTGCGATCTTCTGGTCATTCGGGACGAGACCTCGAAAGATTCCCATCTTCTGCGAAACGTTCGCCAGTTTTGTGCCAAGTTGCCTTTTAGATTCAATCTCTCCGGCAACGGGACTGTCACATTCGTCAAATGAACGAGATCGCGTGGCTCCGGTGACTCTCGTACTGTGCGTGGCTCCGGTGACTCTCGTACTTGCGTAGCCGTAGACATTGTTGCTCATAAACAGTCTGCTGCGAGTCACTGCACTTCTGACACCATGTAATATAGTGTATTATGTTATTGACTCTCTAGGCTAGTCACGCAATACTAAGTGTACAAGTACTGTGTCTGCTTATATACTAGTGGTAATTGTACTACGCATGCGCAATGTAGTCTACTCCTGTTACAATTAGGTGCTTTACCACTTTTACAGCACTCTCCGCTTTACCATTTCTCTGTGGGTAATAGGGACTTGAGGTCCTATGTTCCAATTCCCATTTGTTACTGAATTGACACGCCTCCTTGCTCACAAACTGAGAACCATTGCCTGTTAGCAAAGAAAGGGGTATCCCTTGCCTTGCAAATTGCTGTCTCAGCTTGCCAATGATTGCCTTCGATGTTGTCTCGACCATTGGTTCTACTTAGATAAACCCATTAGCTATAATAGTCGACCAATATAGGCTAGTCTCTGTCCTGAAAAGCAAACAGATCAGACCCAACTGTTTCCGTGGCCCATCTGGTATATCATGTGACTTCAGAGTTTCCTTTGGTTGTGCCCGGTCATACCGTCTACAGATGTCACATTTGCTGACGTAATCCTTGATGGCGGAGTTTATGTTCGGCCAGAACACACAATCTTTGGCTCTCCGGACACACCCTCCAATTTCCATGTGTGACATGTGTATACGCGCTAGTGTGAAAGCTAGCATAGAAGGAGGAATTACACATCTATCTCTACGATAGATAACTCCACCCTCTATCACTAAATCATCTCGAAATGGGTGATATGATGCCAGCACTGGATTCAGCCGATCTTTTCCTTCTGGCCAACCCCTACGAATGGTAGTCATCAGCTCTTTCAATACCTAATCTTTCGCTGTCGCCTTCTGAATGTCTTAAATCTTGGAATTTGAAATGAAAGGGCAATCGACAGCATTGACATTTTTCATCTCCACTTCAAATGGAGATCTATAATACAAAAACTTCACCATCCTCACAAAACCACCTCCTGTTTTTTCTAAGTGAGCTCTTGACAACGTGTCTGCCAGAACCAACTCTTTTCCAGGTTTGTATGCTATTATCATTTGATACCGCTGCAGGCGCAATAACATTCTCTGCAGTCTTCGTGGTGCAGCCTGTAACGGTTTCCGTACTATTATTTTTAGAAGTCTATGGTTCGTCTGAACAGTCACTGTTCTTCCATAAGTGTATTGGTCAAATCTTTTTGCTGTAAACACTATTGACAGTAGTTCTTTCTCGATTTGAGCATATTTACACTCTGTCTTGGTCAATGGTCTACCAGCAAAAGCGACTGGTTGCCCATTCTGTAATAATATGACACCAAGGCCTTTACTTGATGCGTCACACTGCAGTACCGTTTGTACGAACTTGTCAAAATACTTCAAGACAGGTACGCTTGTTATTGCCTGCTTGGCTTGTTGGTATGACCGTTCATGTTTACTTGTCCATTGTCAGATCACATCCGGGTGTGTCAGTTGCCTCAAAGGCTCACACATGACCGAGAGATCGGATAGATACCTAGACAAGTAGTTCACCATTCTCAAGAGCCGTTTAACGGCCTCAACATCTTGAGGCGGATTCATGGTCTGTGACCCTTCCGGCCATTTCAATATTCAATTTTCAAATTTCAATTTTCAAATTTCAATATTTATTTTTTATTTTTTATTTTTCAATTTTTGTCAAAGGTTTTCAATTATTTTGCTGAAAAAAATTAACTCGGCAAGAAAATTTTTATTTTTCATGTTTGATTTTCATTTTTGATTTTCATTTTTCGTTGTTCTATTTTCAAGTTTCCATCTTTGATTATATTTGGTTGAGTTGAATGTCAAAAGAATTGAACGCAGCAAGAATGAAAATTGAACGCAGCGAGAACGAAAATTGAACGCAGCAAGAGCGAAAATTGAACGCAGCAAGAACGAAAAATGAAACAGCCTTGTGCGAATTACGCAGCAGGTAGTCTGATGGAACGCGTGCCCTAGTCATGACTCAACGCAGTAGGGAGTCGTTTTTCATTCCAACGTGTGCTGCTGATTGGAAAGGGCGGAGTGAATCTTCGACGACTTCCGCCCTATGACGATCTCTTGCAATTTCCGCTCTAACGAGAAGGGAATCTCCCACTTCCCCAAAATAATCAATCTCAGGTGCGATCAGCCATTGCTGATGAGCACAGTACATATGCATGGTATATGAATTTATCTATTACCACAAATAGCAACAATCTAGCTAAATCTAAAACTCAACAAATTTAGTAACTACGCTAGAGTCGTTCAAACTCAACTAGGCTTAATTAATTAACTACCATGCATTTTATGCAGTACTCACCGCAGCTAGAAACAAAGATGCGCGGTTTGCTGTTCTACACACGCGCGCCTACGTGCAATTCAATCAATGCGCTCAATCGATCACCTTGGGAGAATCTTGAGCTTCTGTTCTTGCGGATGACTTTCCTGTCACTGCAGATCTAGACCTGCGTAAGCCGGTGTCATAGGGAATTTGACATTCCCTGTTTGTTGCACCCCCGAGCCGTATTCACTAGGGAATTTGGTATCCCCGAGCCATATTCTCTGAGGGTCTGAGGCACCCCTCTTGGCATCCCTTGGGGAATTTGGTATCCTCTATCCATCATGTAGGTAAATGATCAGTCGGCCGACGAACTACCGGTGCACTTCCAAGAAGTAATTGTGCGATGATGCTAGACGATCATGTGCCACTATGCTGCAGAGTTCACGAACTTTCGGTGATGTCATTGTTTTTAGTACGAAACACCGACTAGCCCACGCCATGCACAAGTTCTCGTACAAGATAAATCCAGTGCCGTCTAGCTGTGTCTACGTCTGGATTGTCTCTCATCATTTTCAATTAGTTCTACCATTCTAAGAAGTGTTGCAGAAACCGAGAGAAGCATATCACGGTCTGAACTGTAGCAAGTCTAGCTAGGTGGAAGAAGTGACGTCTGCCGGCTGTGCGTAGGCTGTATGTTGATCTTTGCGTCATCATCTAGGTTAGATGCTGTCTGGTATTAGAATGACATCACCATGAGGTCGTGGAATCTGTTGCACTGGCACATGACCGTATATCGTCGCCTCGCTATGACTCATTGGAAGTTCACGGGTAGTTCGTCAGTCGACTGATCGTTTAGGTACATGATGCATTACGACCCAACGCATATTTATATATATATATATATATATATATATATATATATATATATATATATATATATATAGCCATGCATAGCCCTGGACGGCTAATCAATTGTAGCTCTGAACACACGATGTTATGTTCAACAGCAGAGAGGAGGCGTTGACTGTGGTGTGTTTGATATTGCATTTGCTGTACATTTGCTGCACCTGTTTGCCTCTCCATACCGGGGCCGTTAGGTAGCCGCACGCCAACAAATTTTAGGTGCGTGGTACACAGTCAGTAGAGCGAGCTTGCTAACTCTGTAGTCGGCAGAGCACTCAAAACGGGTAAAAACACTTCATGCAAACTACTGAGGCATAAAGCATCCATTGTGAACATGTTAGCTCGCAGCATTAGCCAAATAGCTTACGATATCACACGTGATCACATGACATGCGATAACGAAACCTTTTGAGTTGTGCGTCTGTCAACTTTCCTAGAGACCTAAACTAAACCAGATTGCTCATTAGCAGTTCAACTTCTATTACAGCAGCAGTAGAACAAGCTGTAATCAAACAGAAAGCCGTACCAATCAAGTTGAATGCGAATTAGGCTGCCAACAAAAATCCTAGATGTCTAGGCAAGTAGGCATCATGTAGAATGAAAGCACTGCACAACTACCTTGTTGTGGACTCTGAAATGGTGTCTGCTGTTCTCCTACGAATGGAAATCAACGGTCTTTCTGTAGTACTCTTGCCCAAACTCAGGTCTCAGACACGTGGCCTCGTAAACTCATCGGTTTGTCATTTGGCTGGCTCCAAAAGGGTCCAAAATTTTTTCTGAACGTGTGGGAAACAAGTAACACGCCAGACAGACGATGACCTGCATTTATTTACATAACCTCGTGTAAAGAATTGTAATGTGGGGGCGTAATGATTACTTCCGGTACCGTGATCGAGGTCTATGGTACAGTACAGTGTTTCTTTAGACGATGTTATGTGTAGTGTATGACGTAAGGAAAAGGTTGCTACACGTAGAAGGACGTCTTCGTAACTGGACAATTAATTAAGTACTCAAGGTGAACAGAACTACTGGCAATGTGAGAAATACTATCTAGAGACCGCACTTCATTACCTCCAGCTCTAGTAAAGACAACTGCACTGGTTTAAGCCTTCGCGTTATATAGCTAATGTTTATAGAGCTTATGCATGGGACCACGTTCGTCTCGTACTCTCGGTTCGCTGCTGCTGCAAATTTGCGTGGGCGTGGCCTCGGTCAATCTAGTCCTTCCTGTTACTTTACTCAGAAACGGCCCCGTTCCAAGACGGCAAACAATCGCAAATGCACTCGCATGGCTTCTCTTCAACGATTGCAATTACGGAAACTTCCCCGGGTTTGAGGGCTACGCAAGTTGTCGCTTTCTGGTGTTGACCGACGGACTACGCATGTGCTCTATTATGGCGTGGCATTTGTGTCAAAATTAGACTCATGATCTCATCGCCTCATCTCATTGTCTCATCACATGATCTCATTGCCTCATCTCATGGTCTCATCGCCTCATCTCATTGTCTCATCACATGATCTCTTTGCCTTATCTCATTGTCTCATCGCCTCATCTCATTGTCTAATTTTGACACAAATGGCACGCCATACTCTATACTTTCGCTTTGCGTGGCGGTTATTGTTGTCTAATTAAACCATTCTGTCATAGCGCGACTAGTTACCTTCAAGGTGCATCCGGCTGAGGGTTTGCACTTCTAGTGCTTCTTCATTCTGTTTCGTCTTGATAGCCTTCGACTTCCGAGCGCACAGTCAGCGCGAAGAGAGAGTGTCTATCTAGAGAAATTACTAAAAAATTCTAGAACTTGTCGCATTTCAGCCGCATGTGCCGTGGAGCGTCGCGCATTTCATGTAAATTAGTAATTGCTAGACTGCTTGCTTTCAATCTGCAAACCGGTTTCGTCACCATCTTGCTAGACCGGTGCAGGAAATACATTGCATCTTCGAGATTCTTGCTGATATAGTATCTTGCATTTCGTAATCTGTTGCATGACACTGACCAATGGAAAGGCAGTCTTTTGATCATGATGACAACGCCTCTACATTCCGTTGGAGGATCAAAGTACGCACTCGTGTGAGCTTCTCTCACTCTAGACTTTGCCGCGCCACAGTTCAAGCAGAAATCGAGATCGATGGAGCCTAAGAAGTCCGCATTGGTTCGAATCGTTCTCCGAATTTTTGGTCTGGTGAGCGCTTACTACCAAACGGCCCAGGCCCCACAATTTGCGCAACTGCAAGTTTAAATTTGGTTGACTACTGTGTCGTTGTTGTTAGGTGTTCGGTGTAGTCGTTCTCGGTTGCATTGCAGACAAGCTCTACGTGTCACCAGTTTCCGGTTTCTCTAAAGTGTGCTATTTTAACAGAAAAGATGCCGCTTGCGACTTTGGTATCGCTTGTGGCGCGCTGGCTCTCGTCCTAGCCATCATCTTCTGTGTTTTGGACCTCGTGACGGACGTCATGGGGAATGCAGAGCAAGCTCGTCGACCCGCAATCATTGCAGGCAGCGCGCTCGCCATCGTCATGGGAATCATGTGGCTTGCTTGTTTCGGTTACTTGTAAGTGGTGTTCGTATGTAAGCTGTTCGTGTTTGCCTAAAGGTATCTATCCACTGGCTGTAAATTAGAGCACCTGTGTAAGAGGCCACGCCTACTTTCGTTCTCATCAGTTCCGCCCCTACGCGTGCATAGATTGCGATGTTTTTGACAACAGAAAGTTATGACGTTATCAAATATGTGATGTCAGCAAATACGTGACGTCATTTTCGATTGAAAAAAATTCTAGTTAGAATTCTGGGTTTGTAATATGTCCAACTATCTCTTTCTTGATGTGTATTCAGAATGTTTAGATCAAGTTTGATAGTTTGCACGATGAATGCTATAGAGATCTTTAGACAAGCAGAAAAGATTATAACATCAAACGTATAGCATCAATGTCTGATGAGTAAGAAGAGTATTGATGCACAGTGTAATGTGGTTATATAATAGAATTAACAATCATGTCAAATGTATCAATTAATTAATATTTCCAAAAACTTTAGCTCACAAAAGCAAAATAGAATACCAGTTACAAGTAGTACATGTACTGTAGTGTACTAAAAGTTGCAAACCAATCATTACTTCTAGACAGAACATGATAATACATGTTGATGTATAAGAGCGATCTCATATTGTTGTGTGTTCTAGGACCAAACTGTGGGTCGATGTTGATGGCAATGACTTTGTGGATGAGATCAAGATTCCAGGGCAAGCTACCCTAGGTTTCAGCTTTCTGTCTATTCCTATATGGGTAAGGCCGACCAACATTTAATCTGTTAGGCAAAGGAATTTATGTCGTGACTGATTGTGGTGTGTAGTTTGCTGTTGCTATTTTTGGCTTTGTCGCTCTACGAGGTGGTGCCACCTCCTGAATGAAGTTCAAGTTGCAATGAAACTGACATCACTGCTTTTGGCAACTTTTGCTGCTTTTACATGTATAAGCAACGAACCTTTTTTCTGCTTTTGCTACTTGTCTGCATGGTTTTGCTTGAGTTCGCGGGTGTAGCACATCTTTTTGCCTCAATATCAAACTGCTCAATTAATTATTCAAGTTTTTGGCGTTTCTGTGCAGTCTAGATACCCAACAATTGATTAGACCAAATCAGATCCCGTATGCAGTCGTACTGAGGATATCCCATAGAAAACGGGCCCCACCCTTTCCTTTTTCTAGACTTGTGAAGGCAGCAATACGCAAAATTGCTAACGCGTACGTGTACGTGTGTTGTTAGTGTGTAAAATATGCCGTTTCGTAGTCTTCTAGCGCATGGAATCAGCATGAAGTCGCATCACATTCGTCTCTAGTACAGTAGTTTTATAATTTTAGAGTTTAGAGACGCCGGCTGAATCTCTGGCATCTTCACTATAATCATTGTCTAAAAAACTTAGTATCCAACGTATTTGTCTCTTGTTGTATGCTAAACAAACGTTTCTGATTGCAGACAATTCACGATGCTAGGTTCACTTCCGGTTGAAAGAGTTTACTCTCTCTGTTGTTTGCAGCGTATACCTAGATACTCTAAACGAGATCAAATCTTTGCGCCGATTTGGCGGCTCTATGTATATGGTTGTTAGACCCACACAAGTTTTTAGTAATGGCTTTGTCCGTTTCACTGCAGATCCGTCAAACTGTCTAGCAAATTCGATCTCTAGAGGATCAAACTTGAAAGGAAAGTCTGTTGCATGGTTTATCTAGAGGTTAGAGTAAACAGAGCTCTACTGGGGACACACAAATAATTTCTACAACAACATTGCATCTGCATGGGGTATGCCAGTGGGGTTTCCTAGCTATAGCTAGCTCACTCCCCAATCCATTTGGCTCTAGTAACTTTGGCACAGACTTTAGCTATAAAGCATCTGTAGATATTTTACGTGAAAGTGCATTGACTGGCATACTTTCCACGACGATACACGTCGAAATTGGTTTTGCGGCTGTTTGGACTCTCTAGCTACACCTCAAAAGGGGACCCATTTACTAAAATTTGTCAGCTGCCTTACTTGACTTTGATCACTGTAGTTGACCATGCCAAGGAGAGCTGCTCATTCCACAGCTAGCCGCGCCAGAGGTCGATTGCAATTCAAGCCGATCAGCTAATAGTCGAGACCAATGGAAGCCAAAAGAAGTGCTCTAGTTCGGATTGTTCTTCGAATTTTTGGTCTGGTGAGTGCTGTTCACCCGCATCGCACCTCAATCTGCAGCGAAAAGGGGGCATTGACTGTCTTGTTTTGCAAAATTGGCAGATAGAGAGGCCAACGAAACGGCAGTAGAAAGACTTGCATTTGTACAACTGCAAGTTTGGATTTGATAGCCGGATACGTTCTTGTTTTCTGTAGGTGTTTGGTGTAGTCGTTTTGGGATGCATTGCCGACAAGCTCTACGAGAACATCCCTCTAACGTCTACTAAACTCTGCGTGTTCCACGCAAAGATATTGCAAATTTGGACTTCAAGGAAACTGCTTGCCAGTTGGGCATCGGTTGTGGCGCGCTGGCTTTGATCTTAGCCGTCATTTTCTGTATTTTGGACCTGCTGGCCGATGTAATGGAGAACGCAGAACAAATGCGTCGACCCTCTATCGCAGTGAGCAGTGGACTGGCCATCGTCATGGGAATCTTGTGGCTCGCCTGTTTCGCTTACTTGTAAGTTGCGCAACTCGTGTCTGCATGAATGCATGACCTAGAGTATAGTATCAAGAGCATTGAGATAAGGTCCCTATTTGTTGCATGTCTGTTTCACATCACCCGCCCGCATCCGAACGACAGGGCCGCACTGATTTTACCATTACGCCATTATTCATGTAATGCGCATGTGCAATACGACTGGACAGCCCGCTTTTGCACGCGAGGGGAAGGGCGGGTGGAAGGGTGGAGAGATAAAAAAGCAGTTTGGGGACTACTGTACGCTATTGTAAGTGAGTTCGAAAGTAGGCGCGAAGACGTAGTTCGTTATTACGCTAAAGGAGACTCACAGTTATTGGCCTACTTACAATGATTTGAGAACCATGCAGTTGTTGTGTCGTTTGGCCATGTTATCTTGCAGTCTGCTTACACCACAGCAACCTATACAGTAGTTTAGCCAGGCATAGGCCTACCCGGGGCCATGAAGGCCTGGGTAAAATTATGGGCGTGACCCTATGTGTGTGTGTGTGTGTGTGTGTGTGTGTGTGTGTGCGTGTGTGTGTGTGTGTGTGAGTGTGTGCATGCATGGCCCATACTTTACGAGTCTTCTTTTTCTCTTTTTTGTTTTTGTCTTTCTGTTTGAATATGTTTTTGCTTTCTTGATTTAGCAGTCAAGAGGAAGAAGTTACACTAAGTGACTTTGCCAATAATATATATATTAGCCCTCACCCGCCCTATGGGGGCTAGGAACTGCGCTAACATCTAGATAGTAGTTATCTATAAGCAAAGAAAAACGGAAAAAATTAACTTTTGCTGGTCGTCCATTATTTGGCAGGTAGCTACAGTAGCCCCATCTCACAATCTTACTGTAGGGCTGGTCCACGTGTTACTCTAGAGACAAAATCTACCCACACCCACACACATACACACACACACACACACACACACACACACACACACACACACACACATGCGTACGACGTCTTCGGGATATAGATTCGGCAAATCTATTGCTCCTCTTTCCTAATATTTGGCCTGTTTTTCTTGCTTCTTTTGCCATTGCTCTGACGCTTCCGTCACAAGTTCAGGTCTTAGCATGTCATCCTTTATAGGTAGAATTGCTCTTGTTCTCTTGCTGAGCAATCTCCGAGCAGGGCTAGCGCTCATTCGTACTGTTGGTGTATTCCGCAATTCCAACAGAGAGAGCCAAGGATCTCGACCGTCTGTCAAAGCTTTAGTCATTAGGTGCTTTACCACTTTTACGGCACTCTCCGCTTTACCATTACTTTGTGGGTAATAGGGACTTGAGGTCCTATGTTCCAATTCCCATTCGTTACTGAATTGACACGCCTCCTTGCTCACAACTGAGGACCATTGCCTGTTAGCAACGTAAGAGGTATTGCCTTGCCTTGCAAATTGCTGTCTCAGCTTGGCAATGATTGCCTTTGATGTTGTCTCGACCATTGGTTCTACTTAGATGAACCCATTAGCTATAATAGTCGACCAATATAGGCTAGTCTCTGTCCTGAAAAGCAAACAGATCAGCCCCAACTGTTTCCATGGCCTATCTGGTATATCATGTGACTTCAGAGTTTCCTTTGGTTGTGCCGGTCATACCGTCTACAGATGT
The DNA here is from genome assembly GCF_963422355.1 of Corticium candelabrum. Classification (NCBI taxonomy): domain Eukaryota; kingdom Metazoa; phylum Porifera; class Homoscleromorpha; order Homosclerophorida; family Plakinidae; genus Corticium; species Corticium candelabrum. Next base: position 1,891,546 of record NC_085093.1, on the reverse strand, counting down.
CACATTTGCTGACGTAATCCTTGATGGCGGAGTTTATGTCCGGCCAGAACACACAATCTTTGGCTCTCTGGACACACCCTCCAAATTCCATGTGTGACATGTGTATACGCGCTAGCGTGAAAGCTAGCATAGAAGGAGGAATTACACATCTATCTCCACGATAGATAACTCCACCCTCTACCACTAAATCATCTCGAAATGGATGATATGATGCCAGCACTGGATTCAGCCGATCTTTTCCTTCTGGCCAACCCCTACGAATGGTAGTCATCAGCTCTTGCAATACCTAATCTTTCGCTGTCGCCTTCTGAATGTCTTAAATCTTGGAATTTGAAATGAAAGGGCAATCGACAGCATTGACATTTTCCATCTCCACTTCAAATGGAGATCTATAATACAAAAACTTCACCATCCTCACCAAAACCACCTTTCCTGTTTTTTCTAAGTAAGCTCTTGACAACGTGTCTGCCAGCACCAACTCTTTTCCATGTTTGCATGCTATTATCATTTGATACCGCTGCAGGCGCAATAACATTCTCTGCAGTCTTCGTGGTGCAGCCTGTAACGGTTTCGGCACTATTATTTTTAGGAGTCTATGGTCCGTTTGAACAGTCACTGTTCTTCCATAAGTGTATTGGTCAAATCATTTTGCTGCAAACACTATTGACAATAGTCCTTTCTCGATTTGAGCATATTTACACTCTGTCTTGGTCAATGATCTACCAGCTAAAGCGACTGGTTGCCCATTCTGTAATAATATGACACCAAGGCCTTTACTTGATGCGTCACACTGCAGTACCGTTTGTACGAACTTGTCAAAATACTTCAAGACAGATGCGCTCGTAATTGCCTGCTTGGCTTGTTGGTATGACCGTTCATGTTTACTTGTCCATTGCCAGATCACATCCGGGTGTGTCAGTTGCCTCAAAGGCTCACACATGACCGAGAGATTTGATAGATACCTAGACAAGTAGTTCAACATTCCCAAGAGCCGTTTAACGGCCTCGAAATCTTGAGGCGGATTCATGCCTATATTATTAATTGCTTCAACTTTGGTCGGATCTGGTTTGAGTCCCTCCGATGACAGTAATGTGGCCCATATACTTCACTTCCGTTTCCCTCAGTCTAAATTTCTCTTTATTGATTTTTACTCCTCGCATTCGACATCTCTCCAGTAATACAGTCAAGTCCTCATCATGATCTCTTATAGCTTCCTCCATGCTACCACACTCACCTACTACGACTATGTCGTTAGCAATAACAAACACTCTTTTCAGCCCTTCCAAGGCTTGATCCAAATGGCGTAGATGGTCTGGCTACGCGAGACTAGTTTGAACAGTTCTGGTGCGGGGAAAATGCCAAATTGCTGACGACATACTCGTAGTAGGTGAGGGCGGTAGCATGGAGGAAGCTATAAGAGATCATAATGACAACTTGACTGCATTGTTGGAGAGATGTCGAACGCGAGGAGTAAAAATCAATAAAGAGAAATTCAGCCTAAAGCTGGATTTACAATATGCGAACGCTTGAGCGTCGCGTCGCGTTCGTCACGTCTCGTCGTACAAATTCAAATTGTAAATGGTCTACGCGACGCAACGCTCGACGGACGTAACGCATCCAAATAGAACCGAGTCCTATTTCAGCGTCGAACTGGAAGTCGGAGCACGTCGCGTCGGAAGTGGAAATTAAGATTTTACCCAATCACAGCCAAGTAGGAGTGCACGTGGTTGCTTCGTGAGCAATGGCTACGAACATATTGGACATTGAGCGCTTGTTAGAGAGTGTACGCAGCTGTCATTGCCTGTGGAAGGTCAACTGCCAAGTATACAAGGACCTGCGTGCAAGAGAAAACGCTTCGAAGTGGCTTTCCAGCGAGTTGGGTGTCTCGGCAGAACTCTGTCAAAAGAAATGGAAAATTCTCCGAGACAAATAAGTGAGGGAGCTTAAACTTCTTCAGAAGAAACGTTTGTCCGGGACCGAAGGTCCACCTCCAATGTCTTCGTGGGTTTTCTTCACTGTGATGACTTTTCTGGACATTTCCGTGAAGCACAGAACGTAATTACTAGTACACGTGTACCATAATTCTTCTCTTGTTTTGTCTGTTTCGTGTCTCTGCCTGTCTGCTTTGATGTGGCTGCATGCCCGTCAGTGGATCTGTCTGTTGATCTGTTGGTCTGTCAGTCTGCTTGTCTGCTTTCATGATATCTGTGTCTTTTTCTTTACCTGAATGTCTACCCCTTGTTTGTACGCGCCGGTGTTTATACTGTTTCTGTGTCTTTTTACTGTACCTACTACTGTTTACGCTGCATTTGCTGTGGGTATCTTGCAAATTTTAGTATCTCTAGTAGTAACTCTATTGTATTGACAAACAGAACAGACAATTCTTCATTGCTGGAAAGTCAACAGGAGAATCAACAACAGGAAAGTCAACAACAGGAGAGTTAACAACAGGAGAACCAGCCAGGAGAGACCCGGCCAGCAGAGAGTGAACCCTATGACAGTGATGAGACAGTCGACAATCATGAAAGGTAAATGTGTGGACTTCGACTTGATATATTGCTTCCTTTCACAGGCTAATTTTTCCTACTGCAGCAATGAAGCACACAACAGCTCGGTCATTTGTCAGGTAGAGACTGGACCGCGTCAACCAAGCATCACTCCTGCCACCAAAAGAAAGAGACGTCATAAGGGACCAGAAGACGAGCTAGAGACTTCAAATTGTAGAAAGGCTAAACTCGTTGGACTCAATGAGGGCTCATGTCGGCTCCGATGAGGATGGTTTGTTCGGTAGGCAGATAGCTGCTACTCTACGGAGATTTCCCTATGAGAAGAAGGCGTTCGCAAAGCTCAGACTTCAACAAGTGATGTTGGAGGTAGAGCTTGGTGGGTCAGGAGATGGCTTTTCTCTGTTTAGAGAGAGCACCCCATAGGTCACCAACCATGCTTGTGTGCATCACTGTGTAGTATCCTGTGATACGTGGCCAGCGACTACACTATGTGTGGTCTATAAACCGGCTTTTTAAAAGCCACCAACTACATCAGAGAGAGAGAAACTGCAGACTGCTAGCTACATGACTGATTGAAAAACTCATTAATCGACAACAACAGGTCAATAACTTTCAATTGTCATGTTTAACACATACGTACTTTGGCACTGCCTATGCCTACCTACTCGTAATATGCTCATTATATTATCTTGGGAAGTGCTATTCGTAGCCCATTTTCAGGTATGGTAAATATGGAGCATTAACTATTGTTGCATATGGAGTCTGGGAAAATATACTATAAATCTAGAACAAATTGTTTAGATAGCTTACCAAAAACAAGACTCAGTATAACTACATTAATTAAAGAATATTCTAGACTAACATTTTAGTTACATGTTAGCTCCTACAGCTAGATAACCAGTGGATTATAACTAATTGTATGCAAGAAATTGATTGTTGTTAATTAATAATTGTAACTAGCAGGAAACTGATTATTGTAAGTAATTGGTCAAATCAAAATTCAGGCTAGGTAATGATCTCTTTGATATTATTTTTGGCTTTTAAAAAAGCCGGTGGTTACTCAATACAAGTCAAAAGACTGATTGAGTAGGTAAAGATAATGACCAAGACTAATTTATTAGTTAATAGTCTTTGCGGTTGACATGGTTGTACTGCCAGGTGACCTCTCCTTCTGGTGTCATAAAATAGTCTCGGTGCATGTCTCTCACTTCACCTACAGATCGACTGCTCCGATTTCCTCCTATTTGTCCAATTCTGGGCATCCCACCATCATCAACTTCATGCCTCCAAGTTCCTCTCAGTAAGTGACCAGCACCATCTTCAGCATCAGTAAAGCCTGGAGACAATATACCGAAGACTCATTGGTTCGTAGGTAGTTGTGAAGGGCAATAGCTGCTTTTGTAAATATGACAGCATTGTCTGGTGCTGCAATGATGGATCGCCTAAATATCCTCCAACGTGCAGCCAAAATTCCAAAAGTGTTTTCAATTACACGCCTAGCTCTGCTTACTCTGTAATTAAACACAGCCGTTCGTTCATCTAGGCCCCTACCTGGATACGGTCTCAACATGTTGGTACGTAAAGGGAATGCCTCATCCCCAACAAACATGAATGGAGCCTCTGTGCTAGTTCCAGGCAATGGCCTACTTACTGGTAATGACAAGCTACCAAATTCAATTGCTTGGCCAAATGCAGAATTTGAAAACACACCACCATCACTATAGCGACCTGAATCTCCTACATCTACTAGAATAAATCTGTAGTGAGCATCACACACTGTCAATAGAACAATGGAATAAGCCCCCTTGTAGTTGTAGTATGTGGAACCTGATCTATCAGGAGCTTGAATTACCACAAGTTTGCCGTCTATTGCTCTAAGACAGTTTGGAAAATTCCAGAGTTGAGAAAATTGTGCACTGATACTCTTCCAGACGTCTTCTGTAGCAGAGGCCCTCACATACTCTTCCATCAGAACGTTCCATATGGCACTGCAAGTCTCCCTAACAATTTGGCATACTGTTGCCGCCCCAACACTGAAACTGAAAGAAAGCGATATCTGCGAGTTTCCCGTTGCCAAATAGCGAAGGGTCAACGCCAGTCTCTCGCCAGGGAATATTGATGGTCTGACGACACTGCTTTACTGACGGCGAACCAACAAAGGCCCTACTTTTGCCAACAGTTGGTCAAATGTAGCCTTTGACATTCTCAGATATCTAAAGTGGCTGTCAGAGTCGTGCAACCGCATCTCTTGGAGAAGTTGATGGTACTGTCCCTGCTCGGTGCGTCGTTGATGTATCTCACGAACCCAAACTTGACGTGCTCTTCTTTTTGCTTTTCTGCAGCGGTGGTGATGCAACAAGCGACACAACAGTAGCGTTTCCTCCTCTTCGTCTGAATCCGTTCTATAACACGAGATAAAATGGGCGTAGCCGTATTTTTTGCGCGTGGTAATCTAGCGCGAGTGGCCATTCAGGAATACATGCACCGACGTCTGTGACGCGCTAAAATTTACATTGTGAATGGTCGACGCGTGTGACGTGACGCTACACGACGCACGCGACGCGACGCCACGCTCAAGCGTTTACATATTGTAAATCCAGCTTAAGGGAAACAGAAGTGAAGTATATGGGCCACATTCTGTCATCCTGTATCGTTTAGATACTTTATTTGACTATACAGTCTAGTACAACTCAACACGACTGCTAGTAGTAACTTATTCTACGGGCTACCGACGTTCAGTCAGATGACTAACGTGTCCAGGATGCCGACCATCCTAACATATGGTAGATCCGCGCCTGTGTTCTCTAGTGTACGTACCCGACTGGTAAGGTTTGCCGTAGAAGCATGGGCTATCTAGAGTTCATATAATATTCTGTTCGCGCTGACTCTGCGCTTTGAAAATCTGTAATAACTTCTACGCACTAGAGCCTAGTAGAGGGCGGACATGCAGTGACGTACGAGTTTGGTAGCGTTGGAAACCGCAGCTCCCGGAAAATAGTTAGGATATACCGACGGCGTGTTTATTACACAGGCAGTTCAAGAGTTGATAGGGTTAGTAGCTTATTCAGAATTACTGTATGGTATAACTTTACAACTTGAATGCTGCTAGTAGAGGAAGTAGCCAATTAGCAGGTCACTAAATGGTCCACCGCCAGTGGCGTACCCAGGCATGTTTCCAGGTTGCCCGAAAACCCCAAGAGGTCGGCGTCACCTTTACTGTTAGCTTGAGTGACCGTTAACGCGAGTCCTGAAGAATCCTCTTTCAGAACTGTTAAACTAGAAGACTGTTAGATCTGCAATAGTTGACGCTCTAATTTTTAATTATGCTGTTAGTCTATAGCTCTATCTACGTAATTGGTCTAGAGTAGTAGTGAAAGCGGCCGGGCCCACTAGATAACCTTCTTACCATAGAAACTAGATAAATAGTCACTGAGTATACAATTTTATGCAATTCAATATCAACAGGCTTGAATTAGGACGCGTATGTAAATGTTAACTAAACCGCGTAATGCCATTGATATTAATTTGCATTGTTGATATTAACTTTTGGAAACTCTACCCAGAAAATCCTGGGTACAGTATTTACGCGCCTGAAGTTCGCGGTGACATCAACTCACAGTCGAGCATTGTTTCGAGAGCAGTTGGTAGTATCGCGTAGCCAGACCCTTTGTCGCTGCGTCGTACTTCCGGGCAAAATATGACGCGGCGGGAAAAGAGTGTGGCTTAGGCTCGAGAGTCCAGCCGGTCACCTCCCCCCTGGGGGAGATGACTGATTGGACTCCCGCGGGAAAAAATATCCGGTTGGACTCTCGAGCCTAGGTGTGGCTAGGCGTTGGTTGTATTTCTGACTCTTCTTTTCGTTACCCGACGCCCGGATTTCCGGGCTAAGGGTATAGTAATCGTTCGATGACCGACCGATCGACCGTATTTCTACTCAATTAGTGCAGGTGCAAATGAAGCTATTCCGACCAATATATAGACGAGAATTGGTGTCATTACCGACCAATAGACGAATGTGATGTCATCATGAGGCTCCACCTCTCTTTGTTTGGTAGCTGCTACTAGGCAACAACCGGACGTTTAGCTAGAGAAGCGGCACAAACAACGAGACGCCTAGAAAAGCTGCACAAAAAAGAGACTTTTACATTCTTGTGAGCCGGAAAAAATTGGTGGTGAGCTGCTTGTTTTGCTCTACATTTGTAACATATGTTTTCCACCAACAAACAGAACAATGATCACGCTCGTTACTTCATCACGTAAGGCGAAGACGGCCAGCCAGCCTAGCGTCGAGGCTCTCCGACTTGTAACATTTGGTTTGTTCCAGCACTTCGTTGTAACATGCATATTTTCTCCCATTACGACAACTACTAGACGTCTAGAGAAGCTGCACAAGCAACCAGACGTCTAGAGAAGCTATATAAGCAAACAGACGCCTAGAGAAGCTGCAGAAACAACTAGACATCTACATTCTTGTGAGCCGGAAATCGGTGGTGAGCTGCTTCTTTTCCTCTACATTTGTAACTTGCCCACCAACAAACAGAACAATGATCACGCGCGTTACTTCACACGTAACGCGCGTCGAGGCTACCCGGCGTGTAACATTGGGCTTGCTTTAGCACTTCGAAACAACCTGATCTACATTGAAAGCTTACATGTTTTCCCCCATTACGACAACAACCAGACTTCTAGAGAAGCTGCACAAACAACCAGACGTCTAGATTGTTGTGAGCTGGAAAATCGGTGGCGAGCTGTTTCTTTTGTTGTACGTGAGGGTTTAGCACTTAGAAACAACGCCTAATCTAGCTACATTTGTAACGTTCACGTTTTCCTACATCTAATTTTGTTTTGGCTTTGGTGGTACCCAGAGCCATACGTAGCCTCGTACCAGACCCTCTCGCGCCGTCGTGTCCGGTTCCCGTATAACACGACAACTCCGGTGTTATACGGGAACCGAACACGACGGCGCGAGAGGGTCTGGTACGAGGCTAGCCATACATATGGCTCTGCTGTTACCTATGCCACGCCGAAAACCGCCCTTAGTGGCTCCGTCGACCAGGCTCCATCGGCCAGGCTCCGTCGGCCAATCTCCCCCCCCCCCCAAAAGACGCTTCTTTACGAAGTTGTGTAGCCCTCAAGTCCGGGGAAGTTTTGATAACTCTAAAAAATAAAACAGTATGACAGAACTCCAACTGCACCTGTTTGCCTCTCCATACCGGGGCCGCTAGGTATCCGAAAGCCAACAAAATTTAGGAGCGTGGCACACATGTTAGTAGAGCGATCTTGCTAACTCTGTAGTCGGGAGAGCACTCAAAACGGGTAAAACACATTATGCAAACTACTAAGGCATAAAGCATCCATTGTGAACATGTTAGCTCGCAGCATTAGCCAAATAGCTTACGATATCGCACGTGATCACATGACATGCGATGACGAAACCTTTTGAGTTGTGCGTCTGTCAACTTTTCTAGAGACCTAAACTAAACCAGATTGCTCATTAGCAGTTCAACTTCTATTACAGCAGCAGTAGAACAAACTGTAATCAAACAGAAAGCCGTACCAATGCGAATTAGGCTGCCAACAAAAAGCCTAGATGTCTAGGCAAGCAGGCATCATGTAGAATGAAAGCGCTGCACAACTACCTTGTTGTGGACTCTGAAACGGTGTCTGCTGTTCTCCTACGAATGGAAATCAACGGTCTTTCTGTAGTACTCTTGCCCAAACTCAGGTCTCAGACATGTGGCCTCATAACCTCATCGGTTTGTCATTTGGCTGGCTTCAAAAGAGTCCAAAACTTTTTCTGGACGTGTGGGAAACAAGCAACACGCCAGACAGACGATGACCTGCATCTATTACGTAACCTCGTGTAAAGAATTGTGATGCGGGGGCGTAATGATTACTTCCGGTACCGTGATCGAGGTCTATGGTACAGTACAGTGTTTTTTAGACGATGTTATGTGTAGCGTATAACGTAAGGGAAAAGTTGCTACACGTAGAAGGACGTCTTCGTAACTGGACAATTAATTAAGTGCTCAAAGTGAACAGAACTACCATGGCAATGTGAGAAATACTATCTAGAGACCGCACTTCATTACCTCCAGCTCTAGAAAAGACAGCTGCACTGGTTAAGCATTCGCGTTATATAGCTAATGTCTATAGAGCTTATGCATGGGACCACGTTTGTCTTGTACTCTCGGTTCGCTGTTGCTGCAAATTTGCGTGGGCGTAGCCTTAGTCAATCTAGTCCTCCTTGTTACTCAGAAACAGCCCCCATTCCAAGACGGCAAACAATCGCGAATGCACTCGCATGGCTTCTCTTCGACGATTGCAATTACGGAAACTTCCCCGGTTTTGTGTTTGATCTGTGGACACAGGCTCGATTAGTTAGAGACTTACTTGTTATTACTCACTCTACAACGCTCACTAACGTACTAACCAAATAGTGCTATGTCTAATTACTACATACCATGCCAGCTAGGTCTAATCTAATTAAGTGTCATACACTACACTCCTCTCCCTTTAGTTTTTACGATACCTGAGAGGTAGCTGTCTGTTCCCTCGAGTTGGATATCTCCTTTGACTGATTCTCTTCTGAGGTTCAGTTGCTCCATTGTCTGTGAATGGATCTTTAGTCTCAGTGGATTTCCTCATGACATGCTCCTCATCTGTAGTCTCCATAAGTGTAAGTGTACTTGCTGGAAGTGTAGGATCTTCTAACACGGGTCCTGATGAATCTGGTACAACTGTAGCTGGCAAGATATTCGGTTCTTCTGGCAGAATCACTTGTGTATTGGTTGCATGTCTTGTTATCAAGTGATCAATATGCACGTATCTTACGTGCTCGTCTACATTTACCAAATAAGATGATGGTCTTAGTCGTTGTGTCACTATTCCTGCTAGCCATTTCGACCATCCCTTCTTGGATTTCAGACAGAAACAGTGTCTCCTGGACCCATTTCTCTTACATTGGTTGTAGCCTGGTTAAATGCTTCTCTTTGATGATCTCGTATCTCTTTTTCAGTTTCCGGTTTCAAGAGACTCAGCCTCGTCCTAAGAGAACGTTTCATCAGCAACTCAGCTGGAGTCTTTCCAGTCGTCCCGTGTGGGGTAGTCCGATAATGAAGTAAGAACAATGACACTTGGTGACTCCATGTTCGCTCTGATGGCTTAGACTTCAAGCTCTTCTTTGATTCCTGTACCATCCTCTGCACTTGTTCATTCGTGGATGAGTGATATGGTGGGGTACGTTGATGGTGGATGCCACTTGAGCGCATGAATTTACTAAACTCCTCTGATTGGAATTGAGGTCCATTGTCAGTTACCATACAATATGGTATTTCATGAGTTGCAAATGTTCTTCTCATACATTCTACTGTCTGGCAAGCAGTAGTATTCTTGTGTAATTCATGGACCTCGATCTGGCCACTTTGAAAACGCATCTACTAACAATAAGTAGTGTCTTCCTCCCTACTCTGCAAAGTCTGCGTGGACACGTTCCCAGGGACCTTCCGGGTATATTCAAGGATGAGTTGGCGTTGAAATTGCAGGTTTATTCCGTTGTTCCTGACACGTGGAACATGATCTGACTATACTCTCAATATCTCTGTCCAAGGCAGACCACCACACAAAACTTCTAGCCGTCGCCTTTATTCGCACCATTCCTATATGTCCTCTGTGTAGTTCAGACAATACTTGTTTTTGTAGTGAATATGGAATCACTACTCTTTCTCCATATATTAGACATCCCTCGGTAATAGATAACTCGGTTGACCTCTTGGCATAACTGTGTAGTTCAGGCGACCCATTGGTTGGCCATCCCTCTAGAGTATACTTCAATACTCTGCTAAGGATTGGATCCTTGGCTGTGGCTTGCTTCACTTGGTCTGTTGTAGCTGGCAGTGTCCAAGTAATTTATATGGTACGTAATTTCGTTGGGATCGATCGCTTCCACACGCAGTGAAAGTCTGGACAGCATGTCCGCTTCTTGGTTGTTTATTCCGGGAGTAAACTCTAAATCGTAGTCATACGCACTCAGTACTATTGCCCAACGCTGCAATCTAGCAGCTGCCAAAGTCGGGATCCCTTGTTTCAGTCCTAATATTTTAAGTAAAGGTCTATGGTCTGTCACTAGTGTAAATTTACGTCCGATCAAATACTTGTGGAACTGTGGTACACCGTTGATGAGAGCTAAGGCTTCCCTTTTCAACTGTGCATAACCCCTTTCAGTTAAAGATTATGTTCTGGATGTGAATACAATTGGTTGTTCAGTTCCATCTGGCATAACGTGCGTTAAACAAGCCCCAATTCCTTCTGGTGAGGCGTCACACTTGAGTCGTAATGGTTTGCCAAATTGTACTCGAATTCAATAGTTTCTCCTTGCTTTTTTAGAAGCTTCTTGTTGTGATTTCTCCCAAATCCATGGCGTAGACTTCTGGAGTAGTTTGTACAAAGGTTGGAGGGTAGTTGAGATATTCGGTAAAAATCGATCATAGTAGTTGAGTAAACCCAAGCATGACTTTAATTGAGTTACATTCTGTGGTTGGGGAGCCTCTCTAATTGCTCGATACTTACTCTCCAATGGTCTGAGCCCCTTCTCGCTAATTAGGTGGCCCAAATACTCCACTTCAAAAGTGTTGAATGTGCACTTCTTTTAGTCTAATACCTCTCTTACTCAGTCGGTCCAGCACAACGTCTAAGTTAACCGTTGGTCATGTTCCTCCTGGCTACATACTACTACCAGTATGTCATCTAAGTAGCATATGCATCCTGGAATGCCTGCTAAAATTTCATCCATGGCCTTTTGCCAAATAGCAGGTGCAGATGTGATTCCAAACGGCATCCTTGTATACACAAAGAGTCCCTTGCTAGTATTGATTTTCAAGTATGCCTGAGAGTCTGAGCTAATCTTCATGTGTTGGTATGCCTGTTTCATGTCCAAACGAGTAAAGGCTCTTCCCCCTGCTAGGGTTGAAAACAGGTCTTGCGGATTAGGCATTGGGTAGCATTCCGTCTCCAGGTAAGTGTTCACACTAACTTTGTAGTCACCACATACCCGTATTGAGCCGTCAACCTTTCTTACAATTACAATAGGTGATGCCCACTCGCTTCTGTTAATTTGTCGAATTATTTCCTCCTGTTGCAAACGATCCAGTTCTTTGTCTACTTTACTGTGTAGGGCGTAGGGTACCGGTCGCGGTCTATGAAACTTTGGCACTGCATCCTGTCTTAGTGTAATGCGTGCTTCGTATCCGTTCAGTGTTCCAATTCCCTTCTCAAACAATTCGGGGTATTTCTTAGTATAATCGGTACCCAGCGTCTTCCGTGGACTAGTCGGTCTGTCAACCCTAAATAACATGTGCCAATCCAGTCCGATCTGTAAAAGCCAGTTTCGCCCCAAGACTGTTGGTTTGTTTTGAACTTCAACATCTACCATTTTCTCGCGTGCAGTCTGGTTGCCGCAACGGATTGCAACGTAAGCTTCCCCCCCCCCCCCCTTACCGTCAGTGGTTCTCCGGAGTATGTCTGAAGTTTGACTCTACTCTTCTGTAACTTCACGTGAGTCAGAAAACGTTTGTATATGTACGCAGGTACCACAGTCATAGATGCCCCGGTATCGACATCCATTGTCACTAACGCCCCCGCAATTTCCACGGTGACTTTGAGTGAGCTCTGTTTGTCTGTCAGGGTATATATCATACTCACCTTGTCGTCTTCTTCGACTTGGTTCCTTTGCTGTCTGGGTTTCGTCGACTTCGATGCTTGCTTGCGGTTCTGAAATCCCGAGCCATAACTCGCTTGATACTTCTGGCCAGATTGCTTCCGTTTCCTGCAAGTTTTGGCGATATGACCTCTAACGTACTAACCAAATAGTGCTATGTCTAATTATTACATACCATGCCAGCTAGGTCTAATCTAATTAAGTGTCGCACACTACACCCTGGTTTGAGAGCTACGCACCTTGTCGCTTTCTGGTGTTGGCCGACGGACTACGTATGTGCTCTATACTTTCGCTTTGCGTGGCGGTTTTTGTTGTCTAATTAAACTATTCTGTCATAGCGCGACTAGTTACCTTCAAGGTGCATCCGGCCGAGGGTTTGCACTTCTAGTGCTTCTTCATTCTGTTTCGTCTTGATAGCCTTCGATTTCCGAGCGCACAGTCAGCGCGAAGAGAGAGTGTCTATCTAGAGAAATTACTAAAAAAATTCTAGAACTTGTCGCATTTCAGCCGCACGTGGGTGGTGCGTGACCATTTCGTTCATTCCATTTTCAATTTCCGGCAACAATTGAATATTGAATTAGAAATTGAAAATAGCCTAGAAGTTGCTTGCAATTTCAATATTCAATTCTATTAAAAATTAAAAATTGATTGATGGACGGACAATATTTATTTGCGGATTAAAATGAATATTGAACACACTCAATTTTCAACCAATTTCCTTTTTCAATGCAATGGAATATTGAAATTACAAGCACGTTAGTTCAATTTCCAATGTTAAATTCAATATTCAATTTAATTTAAAAAATAAATATTAAATTTTCAATTTGCGTGGCCAATTCGTCCATTCCATTTTTAATTTTTGAGACAAATTGAAAATTGAATGTCAAATTAAAAATTGACTGGCGTTGCTTGCTCTTACAATATTCCATTACATCGAAAATAGAAATTGATTGAAGACCTATTGTCATTTCAATATTCATTTACTTTGCAAATAGATTCAATCTTTCCATCCATCCAAGTTTCTTTCTCCGTACTAAATGTAAATAAAAAGTTACCCGCAGCTGCTAGCGCGAGCGATATCTCATAAACGGCATAATGACACCGCGCGGGCGGTCGCCGGTGACTTCAATATTGAAAGACGAAAGTTGCGTCTAGCTTAGCCACGCCCAGCCACGCCTCTGGCAAGCATGCAATGTAATGCAATTAAGAGATGCATGAGAAAGCCTCGACCGACCTCTCACGACAAGTCGGTAAGCACTTGCACCCGGCTTTCGTCAAACGTCACGCTCACGCGTGAGACATTCCTTGCAGTGATGAGCGAGGGAAGCCCGTTGCAGCATGGAGGCACGCGTCTGGGGCATCTATAATCAACGAGATCAACGTCTAGCCTACACTGGAAAGTTGACGTCTAGTCGATTTGGAAAGACTCCAAGCAACTATCTAGCTAGAGGACATTTGCGTGGATCATCTAGACCACGCCTCTAAACATCTAACGGGGAAGTCCCAGCCGGTCTCTATGATCTCACGATGTAACGGCAGGTCGTGCATTCTCTCCACTCTCGATCTCCATGGACGAAGTTGACGAGGATTTTGTTCGGAAGCGAGTCGAAGAGGGTAATACAGTGTGCGAAATAGTCTTTGACTAACCACCGGACATCATGTCCTGTCAATTCAAAATTTGTCGGACATTAGAAACGTCTGGTCGGACATTCCAATCCTGGAAAATACTACTTATCACTTACAATAATTCAGCATACATATATATATATATATATATATATATATATATATATATATATATAAATACTTTTTCTCTATGCTACTATATTTTCCCAACCCCAATCCCAACACAACTATCTCAAATTAACCCAAAAATATCTTTCTTACTCTCGAATGCTAGTCTCTCTAAAACCATCTTAGAATTATAAAGCCAACGTTTGGTGGACAACTGTAGATAGAGGTGTGAGGTGGCTTGGCTAACGGTCAGGTGGTTATGCATTGCTGATCTCCGTGAAATTGATTTTGAAACATCGAGGCTGTGAGACAACCAAAGACCAAAAGTTTCAACCACAAGGGTTATATACATTCTTGCCGGGTCCAATGGACGCCTGCTTGGGAGTAAAGACCTTGCAACACCTCCTCCAGGAGTGTAGCAATGACACATTCAAGCGAAATGTGTACTCACACTGATCCCACCACACCTTTTTCCAACATCTGAGTCCACCACACTGGATATACAAGCACAAGGAACAAAGTGGTCTGGGTCCATTCAGATCTAGTTGATGGTTACTGTAGTGGATCAATTCATGGCTGTTATCATGGGTTGCCGCAATAATTCAAGGTTGGTACACGTGTCCATGTATTTGTATTGCCAAACCAAATCTGTTGAAATACACTGCACGAACAGGTTGATAAAGGACACTTGCCACCGCAGCTAGCTCGAGGATGCCTGACTAAGCGCCAGGTTTCATGGCTCTAGATGACACTTTGATGTTGCATGCCTTTTGATAAAGAGTCATATGCATGCAATTAGTACAATCCACCTGACAAATTACTAAAAAAGCCTGACTAAAAAGTGGCCATTGTTTGGAATAGCAATAAAGAGAGAGACAGACTTTCATCGCTTCCTCGACTCTGCGCTGCATGGCTACAAGCCCATCCGCATAAATTTCTGCATGCCCCGTCTCACACAGCCATCCTCTTCTCCTTTTGACTTCCATTGGCGTGGCCTACTCGGTGAGGTTTGAAGAGTCATCTTCGTCCGCATATGCGCCATACCTCTAGACGTGGAAACTGCAATCGTTCCAAGAACATGCACTACGCTACGCTAGTGGCAGGTTTTTAGTTCAAGGACTTCGTGCTATCCTAGCAACCTAATCATCTTCGGGTTCTTAAAGCCCCTACAGAAAACATCACACGCACATATCTTTGAGTTTCCTAACCTGCCACGTTCACGGTGTACGGCCCGTGTCTGTCTGCCGCATTTTTGTTGCGCACCTTCGAGCCCCAGCGTGTGTACTTGAGCGCGCACATCCGGGATTTGACAAAATACGTGTTCCGATATACAGCACACGTACGACGCGTGGCTGTTTGCGTTTGTTTCGTGCGCAAACTGCGGAAACTACGTTTGTTGACATGACACTGGGATGTGCGAGGATGTGGGTTGCTCATACGGAATTCCACACCTGCCGCTATGCCACCGGACAAATTGTCCGGCAAAATCACGAATGGCCGGACAAATGCTTCGTTCGGTCGGTAAATGTCCGATGTCCGGCCGTTATTTCGTACTCTGTAATAGTCATGCTGTCATCAGTGAAGAATTACAGACGATGTTTCCAGGACTTCGGGGACTCGGCGAACGATCCGTTCGACGTTTCTCTAGAGACAGAGGCATAAGTCGACGTTGTTCTCTGACTAAATAGGAACTAGAACGCTGCGTGTCTGACGCCGTAAGCGAGGTGAGCACTAAAATTTTAGCTATAGATCTCTGGGTAGCTGGCTGCATGCTCATTCTAGCTAGATTAGGTCATGATTTGCTCATGATCACTTTAGCTAGGTCATGATTGTACACTGCATGTATACTGTGTGCATGGCCTATAATTCCTGTATGTATATTTATATTGACTTTGACAGGTCGGACCATCTTGCATCTTCAGATCGTCATAAAGCAAGAAGAAGGCAACGGCTACACAATGCAAGTCAAAGTTTAAGATTTCTTGTACTTGCAGACGGTCGCCAGTAAATTTTTGATTTTTTGCTTTGACTTTTACAAAATAATACAACTATACATATTTAAACTGCTAATACGGTCTTGTTTCAATAGCATTCTACGTCAAAATTGTAACATGGTAGCACCTAAATATTATGTACTCATGATCAGTTATAACTCTTGATCACAGAATGTCATGGCTCTAGTTTGTCTTCTTTAGTCTTTTAACTTTTCTTTGTAATCCTTGCATATGTCAATTTAATCTATATATATATATATATATATATATATATATATATATATATATTAATCTTATTGCATATTTTTTGGGAACAACTGTGTATTATTTATATCACTATGTTCATTATCTTAGAAACTGCAGAGAAGATCTTTAGCTTTAGAGATGTCCACAACTTTGAACGACGAACAAAAGAAGACGTACGCTAGTGCCATGAAACTGGAATTGATGTCGTCAGAAGTCTCTGAAAATAGCAGTGATAACGAGTCACCCTCTGAGGGACCTTCCACTGCTGGACGTTCACAACTCCTGATCCGACCTCTTCCGTGGAGAGCCATTGAAGCAACAAAGGTGTTTGAGTTTTGGACAGAAAGTACGCCAGAAGGCATACTCAGAGAGGAACGGTATCAAGAGTAAACTGAGCTCCATCTACCAGAACACGTCTGGGAATGACATTGTACCAGAGTGGGCTCTAGAAGACTTCTGCTAATTACAATACGTTTGATTTTAATACATGTCAAAGAACATGGATATATAGAGCTAGATCATTCAAATTTGATGCTAGCATTGTTGTCCCGCGCGGGCTCGCGCTAGCAGCTGCGGGTAACTTTCTATTTACACTTAGTACGGAGAAAAAAATTGCTTCGGAGGCTATATTTTAATATTCATAATTTACGAAAATTGGACGGATGGAAAGATTAAATCTATTTGCAAAGTAAATGAATATTGAAGTGACAATTGGTCTTCAATCAATTTCTATTTTCAATATAATGGAATATTGTAAGAGCAAGCAACGCCAGTCAATTTTTAATTCGACATTCAATTTTCAATTTGTCTCAAAAATTAAAAATGGAATGGACGAATGGCCACGCAAATTCAAAATTTGATATTTAATTTTTAAATTAAATTGAATATTGAATTTAACATTAAAAATTGAACTAACGTGCTTGCAATTTCAATATTCCATTGCATTGAAAAAGGAAATTGGTTAAAAATTAAGTGTGTTTTCAATATTCGTTTTAATCAGTAAATAATTATAGTCCGTCGATCAATCAATTTTCAATTTTCAATAGAATTGAATATTGAAATTGCAAGCAACTCCTAGGCTATTTTCAATTTCTAATTCAATATTCAATTGTTGCCAAAAATTGAAAATGGAATGGACGAAATGGTCACGCACCATCTTGCATTTCGTAATCTGTTGCATGACACTGACCAATGGAAAGGCAGTCTTTTCATCATGCCGGCAACGCCTCTACATTAAGTTGGAGGATGAAAGTACGCACTCGTGTGAGCTTCTCTCACTCTAGACTTTGCCGCGCCACAGTTCAAGCAGAAATCGAGATCGATGGAGCCTAAGAAGTCCGCATTAGTTCGAATCGTTGTCCGAATTTTTGGTCTGGTGAGCGCTTACTACCAAACGGCCCAGGCCCCACAATTTGCGCAACTGCAAGTTTAAATTTGGTTGACTACCGTGTCGTTGTTGCTAGGTGTTCGGTGTAGTCGTTCTCGGTTGCATTGCAGACAAGCTCTACGTGTCACGAGCTTCCGGTTTCTCTAAAGTGTGCTATTTTAACAACAAAGATGCCGCTTGCGACTTTGGTATCGCTTGTGGCGCGCTGGCTCTCGTCCTAGCCATCATCTTCTGTGTTTTGGACCTCGTGACGGACGTCATGGGGAATGCAGAGCAAGCTCGTCGACCCGCAATCATTGCAGGCAGCGCGCTCGCCATCGTCATGGGAATCATGTGGCTTGCTTGTTTCGGTTACTTGTAAGTGGTCTTCGTATGTAAGCTGTTCGTGTTTGCCTAAAGGTATGGCACCTATCCACCGGCTGTAAATTAGAGAACCTGTGTAAGAGGTCACGCCTACTTCCGTTTGCATCAGTTCCACCCCTACGCGTGCATAGATTGCGATGTTTTTGACAACAGAAAGTTATGACGTTATCAAATATGTGATGTCAGCAAATACGTGACGTCATTTCCGGCTGAAAAAATTTCTAGTTAGAATTCTGGGTTTGTAATATGTCCAACTCTCTTTCTTGATGTGTATTCAGAATGTTTAGATCAAGTTTGATAGTTTGCACGATGAATGCTATAGAGATCTTTAGACAAGCAGAAAAGATTATAACACCAAACGTATAGCATCAATGTCTGATGAGTAAGAAGAGTATTGATGCACAGTGTAATGTGGTTATATAATAGAAATAATAATTAAGTCAAATGTATCAATTAATTAATATTTGCAAAAACTTTAGTTCAGAAAAGCAAAATAGAATACCAGTTACAAGTAGTACATGTACTGTACTGTACTAAACGCTGCAAACCAATCATTACTTCTAGACAGAACATGATAATACATATTGATGTATAAGAGCGATCTCATATTGTTGTGTGTTCTAGGACCAAACTGTGGGTCGATGTTGATGGCAATGACTTTGTGGATGAGATCAAGATTCCAGGTCAAGCTACCCTAGGTTTCAGCTTTCTGTCTATTCCTATATGGGTAAGGCCGACCAACATTTAATCTGTTAGGCAAAGGAATTTATGTCGTGACTGATTGTGGTGTGTAGTTTGCTGTTGCTATTTATGGATTTCTCGCTCTACGAGGTGATGCCACCTCCTGAATGAAGTTCAACTTGCAATGAAACAGACATCGCTGCTTTTGGCAACTTTTGCTGCTTTTACATGACTAGCTAGGCAACGAATCTTTTTTCTGCTTTTGCTACTTGTCTGCATGGTTTTGCTTGAGTTCGCGGGTGTAGCACATCTTTTTGCCTCAATATCAAGCTGTTCAATTAATTATTCAAGTTTTTGGCGTTTCTGTGCAGTCTAGATACCCAACAATTGATTAGACCAAATCAGATCCCGTATGCAGTTGTACTGAGGATATCCCATAGAAAACGGGCCCCACCCTTTCCTTTTTCTAGGCTTGTGAAGGCAGCAATGCGCAAAATTGCTAACGCGTACGTGTACGTGTGTTGTTAGTGTGTAAAATTTGCCGTTTCGTAGTCTTCTAGCGCATGGAATCAGCATGAAGTCGCATCACATTCGTCTCTAGTACAGTAGTTTTATAATTTTAGAGTTTAGAGACGCCGGCTGAATCTCTGGCATCTTCACTATGATCATTGTCTAAAAAATTAGTATCCAACGTATTTGTCTCTTGTTGTATGCTAAACAAACGTTTCTGATTGCAGACGATTCACGATGCTAGGTTCGCTTCCGGTTGGAAGAGTTTACTCTCTGTTGTTTGCAGCGTATACCTAGATACTCTAAACGAGATCAAATCTTTGCGCCGATTTGGCGGCTCTATGTATATGGTTGTTAGACCCACACAAGTTTTTAGTAATGGCTTTGTCCGTTTCACTGCAGATCCGTCAAACTGTCTAGCAAATTCGATCTCTAGAGGATCAAACTTGAAAGGAAAGTCTGTTGCATGGTTTATCTAGAGGTTAGAGTAAACAGAGCTCTACTGGAGACACACAAATGATTTCTACAACAACATTGCATCTGCATGGGGTACGCCAGAGGGCTTCCTAGCTATAGCTAGCTCACTCCCCAATCCATTTGGCTCTAGTAACTTTGGAACAGACTTTAGCTATCAAGCATCTGTAGATATTTTACGTGAAAGTGCATTGACTGGAATACTATCCACGACGATACACGTCGAAATTGGTTTTGCGGCTGTTTCGACTCTCTAGCTACACCTCAAAAGGGGACCCATTTACTAAAATTTGTCAGCGGCCTTACTTGACTTTGATCACTGTAGTTGAGCATGCCAAGGAGTCCTGACAACGTGCGACTACGAGATGACGGCAAGTTCAGTTTCTATCCGGGACTATAACTATAGTGATAAACCAATTTTCTGGTTTCTGGGTTGTACAAGACTAATTTTGACTTCCGCGTAAGGCGCTCATGCAAATTCACGACTGATCGTATAAATTTGATTTGATTAATTAAATAATAGACCATACAAGGTCTAAGGTTCGATTTAACTGTCACGTGACAGTATCGTGCGTGGCCGCTGACAACACAGTTGTGATATTTTTACTATTATTATTATTGGCGCGGAATTGCCCTAGATGGAAGGTATAAAGGAAAGAACTCACCGGCTATATGCTGCATGTATCTATAGACGCCGAGTTTGGAGCATCAGTGACCACTTCCGACTCTAGTCGCCTTTATTAATTAACTTAATAAGATAAGCTAATTTAATTATTGTAAAAATAATGAAACACTCTAATTTCCTTACAGTAACAAATGAAAGGGTAATAGATTTCTATGTCACATCCCATTCGAAGCTCTCCTAAGATATATATACCTAGGCACGTGAAGTCATCACCATTCTACTGCAGCTCGGTTCAATCGTTGTTTCTTAGCTCATCAGCCCAATGCAGCCCCGTCAGTCTGCCTTTGTTTGAATTGTCCTCCGGATTATTGGTTTGGTAAGTGCACTTTCTTGACGCATCCATCCATCTTCGCATGTCTGCTAATAGATCCTGGAAATGACAGTCTATAGAGAGTAGAGAGACCAACATACAAACTGTGCAACCGCATGATTGGTACCTACTATACCTACTGCAAGTGTTGTCTAGAATTAGAAAAGTGGGAGAGTAGGCACTTCAATTGGTTTTGTGGAGTTCAAAAACGCAGCCTTGATGCAATCACACAAGAACACGAGTGAAAAAAAATCTTCAAAACTAAAGTACATTCGAACAATAGGTGCAGTGTGGGAATTGTGTGTGTGGACTTCGTCAGTTTGGGCTGTCTAGTGGGAAACATAGGAAATTGAATTAGCGTAAGTACTTCAATGACGTCTGCTAAACACAATGTAAACACTCATTACAAGCTTGTGATGGCATTCTAGAACAGCTCCAGAAATACTACTGACAAAAGTAGGTGCGGATGTCTTCTAAAGCTCTGAATTGAGTTCGCTTGTGACTCTGGAGACGTCATTGAGAACTAATTGGCTGTCTAATGTTTCTAAGGAATGCAATTTAGGTGATTACATCTACTCTCTAGCTAGAATAGGATAGACCATGTCCGACAGGGGTGGAGTCTGCATATGTAATATTCCGGAAGCTGCTTGTTCCAACGTATTTGAGCATCATTCTGCACCAGTGCCTCCACCTCCTCACGTGCATTCCGAAGGTATCGTTTCCATGTTTGTAAGTGCCCGGGATACCAAGATCTGGTAATTTTCCCACACAGCACCTATTGTTTGAATGGACTTTAGATTCTTTGTAGTAGATAAAATATCTTATACATAATACGTGAACGCTCGGGAACGCCCACTTCCGTCTGTCTGTCCACATGTCTGTAACGCGCCGATCGACACGACGCTGGTCTCCGATCGTCGTGAAACGCTGCGGAAGGGTCGAAACAAGCCCGTAGGCTGGGGGTGCATTGGGTGCACGTGCACCCTCCCCGGACCCGTTCACGGAAGAAGTCCGGGCTAGTAAGCAAAAGAACTCCGAGGGATGTGTTGGAACTTCAAAGTACGTGACAGATATTTGGCTATCCTGTCTGCTCCCTGGTAACGTGGAAAAGTGTGTGTTCGTCACAGTGACACTAGATGGAACGGTCTCAGGAAAAAGATAGAAAAAGGAGGCAAGCAGCGACTACGTGTCAACGGCTGGACGGTTTTCTAGTTCCGAAGAGAGCACGTGATCAACTTGTGACTCCTGATCCAGATTTTACACAGCTGGTTGCAGTAGACGATTAACTAACACCAACTTCCAGTGAGTGCTGTAGTGGTAGTGTAGAAGGAGTAGTATCGTCCTCCACCGCCACGTATGTCGAGCCTTGCGCAACACATGCTGTGAAGTTCACGACAACGAGGCTCAGCGTGCAGGCGTCGCAGGCGGCAATCAGCAATGCCATCATGCTAATACTTCTGATCATGATTTAGTGGATGATATTGGCAAATTGTTTTTCAAAGCCAAGTCTCCTGTTGATTTCTGCAAGTCCATGCAGGCTCTGAGTGCTACGGAGAAGTACAACCTACTGACAAATCACAAAAAGCCTCGTGCCGATCAAGTTTTTCCTCCGACATGTATTCGTGGCCGCAACCGAGCTTTTCGTCTTGTTTGGCTATCAGAACACCCGTGGATGGTTTACAGCGAGCAAGTGGATGGTGTCTTTTGCATTGCTTGTGGAATTTTCGTTGCTAAAGTGTCCAAGGGGAAGTTTGTATGCAAGCCTTTTCGTGATTGGAACAAGAAAGGAGAAAAAGCAAAGGACCACGAGCAGTGCTTATACCATCATCAAGCCATTGGGCGAGCTGATAACTTCAAGCGAACCTTGGAGAATCCAGATACTACCATTACTGCACAGTCGGACACCCACGGGCGGCCAATGTCGCGCGTAATCGTGCTGTCCTGAAGTCCATTTCTTCTGCTGCGTTGTACTGCGCCAGACAGTGTATTGCTTTACGTGGAGACGCAGAGAGTGTGAAATCACCTGGAAATCCAGGTAATTTTCTTTCTTTGCTGAGGCTTCTGTCAGTGCACGATGAAGAGTTAAGAGGGCACATGGAAATTCCTGCAATACGATGTGGAGCTTATCTTTCTCCTCAAACACAAAATGAGCTGATTAAAGTCATGGGAAACCACATCCTCTTACAGGGAATAATAGGTGATTTGACAGCTGCGCCCTTTTACGCCATCCTTGCTGAAGAGGTAACTTCGCATAACGTTGAGCATTTTGCCATCTGCGCCAGGTTTGTTGACAGAAGTACTAAAGAGGTCAGAGAAAAGTTTTTAACGTTTTTGAAGTTGGACAGAATTACTGGGGAGCGGATTGCAGATGGTATCTTTGGCTTTCTGGAAGAGAATAACATACGACTTGCTACTATGCGTGGTCAGGGCTACGACGGCGGAAGCAACATGTCTTCAGATCGAGTGGGTGTCTAGGCCAGGATTAGACATAAAGCTCCTTTAGCCACCTACGTACACTGCAGTGGCCACTGCCTTAACCTTGTAATAAGCAAGTCATGTGCTCTTCCTGAAGTACGTAATGTAATCGATTGCGTTAAAAAAATGCAGCCGTTTCTTTCTCAATAGTCCAAAGAGAAGTGGTGTTCTAGAGATGATCATCAACCACAATGAGGTCAATGCAGAGAGGAGGAAACCACTGATCGATCTGTGCAAGACGCGATGGGCTGAGCGGCATTCTGCTTATCAGCACTTCTACCAAGGGTACGTATTTGTGGTTGAAGCTTTAGAGATGATAGCTTTCCGCTATCACTTGGAAAAATATGGGGCTACGTATGCTGACTGGGACTATGCCGTCCGCAATGAAGCACAGCAGATTCTGGCCAGTGTTACTTCCTTTCAGTTTGGTTTTGTGTTTGTGACGATATATCAGTACTTATCACACCTTTCGGGCATTACGGTGAAGCTGCAGAGCAAAGCTGTTGATATCGTGAAAGCGCATAACGTGATATCTGAAATCGTGAGGACCTACGACAGCGAGCGCGTAAACGTTGAAAGCAGCTTTTCTCAAATCTACAAAGTTAGTTCAGACATGGCAAAAAAGGTTGGAAGTACAATTGCAATGCCTCGCATTGCAGCAAGGCAACAAAATCGCAGCAATATTTTAGCTGCTTCTGTTCAAGAGTATTTCCAGAGAAATGTTGCAATTCCCTTTCTTAATCATATTATTATTATTAGCATCAACCGGCAGTTCTCAAAGTCGGCAGTCACAGCCATTTTCCTACTTCTTGGTCTTTTACCAAGTATCATATGTTTGCAAGATGTCAACCTGGAGGAGGCGCTGATCAAGTACAGAGATGATCTGCCATCGCCTGAATTGATGGACGCGGAACTCAGGCACTGGAGGAACAGGTATATGGCGATGCTCTCTGAGAAGAGACCGTGCTCACTAGCAAAAGCCATTAAAGAATGTGACGCCACTGACTTCCCAAACATCTCAGTTCTTTTGACCATCGCCTGTATCATAACTGTCACCTCGACGTGTGAATGTGAAAGAAGCGCCAGTGCTTTACGACGCCTAAACAACTATATGCGTGCATCCATGGTTAAGGACAGATTGTCTCACTTTGCTCTCCTTTACATCCATTACGATGTACCAAGAGATATTGACAACGTAGTCGATTATTATGCTCGCCTTCACCCTCGCAGACTCGAACTTGACTCAGTACTGTTACACTAATGTTTTCTGCTAACTCTAAGTCTTACATATACAATTATGAAAATACAGATACGTATTATTAGACAATGCCCGCGCAATTTCAAATACAATTATGTGAGCCAAGTATACAACACAATTTTAACCATGTTTCCAAAGTGATGAATCCACAATAAAACTTTAGCGCAGTGCGATTACATTTAATTGACATACAGCTAACCAAAAAACGTAGACTTTGTTGGCAAATTCACCCCCCAGTCCTGCGACCAGCCTACGGGCCTGCGAGATCGTCCGTCGGAGATGAACGGTCGAGTCGGATTTCGCCCGGACTGACTCTGACGGCCAGAAACGAGACTTTGGCAGTCTGCGATGGAGTTTGTTTGTTCAATTGGCCCTCCTCTCCTCTCTCCCCTCTCCTCTCTCCCCTCTCCCCTCTCCCCTCTCCCCTCCCCTCTCCCCTCCCCTCCCCTCCCCCCTCTCCCCTCCCCTCTCCCCTCCCCTTCCCTCCCTCCTCTCCCCTCTCCCCTCCCCTCTCCCCTCCCCTCTCCCCTCCCCTCTCCCCTCCCCTCTCCCCTCCCCTCTCCCCTCCCCTCTCCCCTCCCCTCCCCTCTCCCCTCCCCTCTCTCTCCCCTCCCCTCCTCCTCTCCCCTCCTCCTCTCCCCTCCCCTCTCCCCTCCCCTCTCCCCTCCCCTCTCCCCTCCCCTCTCCCCTCCCCTCTCCCCTCCCCTCTCCCCTCCCCTCCCCTCTCCCCTCCCCTCTCTCTCCCCTCCCCTCCTCCTCTCCCCTCCTCCTCTCCCCTCCCCTCTCCCCTCCCCTCTCCCCTCCCCTCTCCCCTCCCCTCTCCCCTCCCCTCTCCCCTCCCTTCTCCCCTCCCCTCTCCCCTCCCCTCTCCCCTCCCTTCTCCCCTCCCCTCTCCCCTTCCTTCTCCCCTCCCCTCTCCCCTCCCCTCTACTCTCCCCTCCCCTCTCCCCTCCCCTCCCCCTCTCCCCTTCCCCTCCCCCTCTCCCTCCTCTTCCCCTCCTCTCTTCCCCTCTCCTCTCTCCCTCTCTCCCCACTCCTCCTCTCCCCACTCCCCCTCTCCCCCTCTCCCCCTCTCCCCATTTCCCCCTCTCTCCCACGCAACTTGTCGCCTTCTGGTGTTGGCCGACGGACTACTGTAAACGTGGAAATTTTCGCGTGATGAAAATTTTCGCTATTTTCGCGGTTGAAGTTTTTCCCGCAAAAATTTATGAAGACGTGGCCCATTCCTCACGTGACATCCCGTGCAAAGTCCCGTATAAGGGATACTGTTCACTAGTATCAAACTTTACACTGATAGTACTGTATACTGTAGAAGTACTACTGTACTAGCTAGTAACACAACACAATTGAATCAAACTGCACTGCTGTTAGTACTCTACTCAAACTACTGAATCAAGATGATGTCTGCACCCTTCATAGTTCCATTTGCTAAGCCATTTCCATTGAGAGCAAAATCAAGAAACTCAGCCATGTGCACAATACCAACGTCATCTAATAAAGCTACAGCTATGGAGGAACCAAGCTTCATACCACTGCCATGATGAGAGTGGCTGCCAAACACAGCAAGACACAACTTGCGAGGATCGAATGCAATTGCGACTGAAAAGTGACTTGGCATTACAAGTACACCAGTATGGACTGTGCCTGCTCCAACAGCTGTCTCTGATAGTCAGCAGATCTTGTTTGAACTGGTCGTAATCCTACACGCCAAAATGTCCTCCTCCTGGCAATTGTCACGTTCATATCCGAACAGGCACTCTCTATCGCACCGTAAACGGACAAAA
Source organism: Corticium candelabrum (assembly GCF_963422355.1). Classification (NCBI taxonomy): domain Eukaryota; kingdom Metazoa; phylum Porifera; class Homoscleromorpha; order Homosclerophorida; family Plakinidae; genus Corticium; species Corticium candelabrum. The sequence continues at coordinate 1,865,423 of NC_085093.1, read as the reverse complement.
AGCCTCTACACCCAGCACTATCATAACACTTGTTGCCTTCTTCGATACATGCAACGAAAGCTCTGATTGTCTGTTGTGATGGTTCTACAGTACCACTATCGGGTACTTGCACACAATCTAGGATAATCTGGGTAGCTACACAAATAGATATAACCGTGCAAGCATTGCTGCCATTTCGCCCGTTCAACCTTGACTAGCAGAATTGTGATGGTAATACATAAGAAATAACTGACTTGAAGTATTCTACAATCAATGCAACAGAGGCATCATTGCAAAGGTCATCTGTACACTGGTCATAGGACTTTACTTTTTTGGACTGCGAAGGAGTAGTAACAGACACTGAGTGTTTTGTTGAAGCAATACAAGAAAGGGGCAAAGGCATGCATAGACCAGCCTGAGAAAACCCACTTCTGATGAGCCTAGGACGCTCAGATATTGCCTTATAAGCGTGTACAATCCAGCCAGCATGCAAATTCTTAATAGATGACAATCTGAGGTTTACAGTAATGTCACACATAGAAGTACCCCTGCCTAGCTGTTGTCTGACCTGATCGCCATACCAGTTTTGAAATGACTGCCGTAAGTCTTCTTTAAATGACTTATTGACAGTCAAATCCAATAGCTGCAAGTTATCTGTGTAGCACGCTGGCACATACAACACAGAAATGTACCTGGCATCTAGGAATTTTCGTACAGCGTCTGTTCTATGGTCTTTTTAAACATCAACAATCAACAAGCCATGGTGCTTCTCGGGCAGTCCTAATTCCTGTCTTTTCAGGACAAAGCATGGGTCGACCACTTTCTCTAGGTATTCTAAAATGGTGCTTTCTGTTGACCAATGGGAAGCAGTATGAGTTATGTTCCAAGAATCAGGAAAGTCATATCTGGCATGACAACGATTAGTGGTACCTTGGTAAATCACTTGACTGGGTAGGGTTTCACCTAACATGTTGACTGCAAGCAATACCGTAATTTCTCGTTTATCATCCAAACCTGCAATAGCAACCTGACAGGACCCTTTCTTTTCCATAGTCCAGTTACCAGAAGCGACCATGAGGACTCCAGTTTGGTCCCAGTTCACAACCATATCTGCTGGGATTTGATGCTTACTCACTACATCTAGAAACTTAAAAAAAATTTGTTTTATCTCAGGAAGGTCACCAGATTTCTTTTTGGCAGCCTTGGTTCCCTTCCGTTTGGTAAAATCCATCCTGTCTAGCATACAACGAGCCCAGTTCTTCGTTGGAATAAAAGAACCTCCAAACTCACTCAGCATGTCCTTTCTTTCGTGGGCGATGATCCCACGAGCAGCTGCTATCACTATGGGTACACTGACCACACCGCCTGCTTCTCGAAGTTTCAAAATGTCATTCCGTATCATGTGATCCAATGTATCACCAATCAACAACGGACGTCCACCTTTCTGTCTTGGAAGAGAGACAAGTGGAACTTCACCTGATTGTTGCTTAATCTTCTGGAGGTATTCTTTCTGCATCGAACTAACCGTACTTTCGTTCACTGGATGGCTCAGTACACTACTGAAGTGTCTGGCTGCTCGTGCAACTCCATGATCGTTTGCATAACGAGCGATGCTCAATCGTTCCGAGGCACTGTACACATAGTACTCACTCTCTCTTTTTCGCCTGCGGTCAGCCCTCGTAGGGGACCTTCTTGAAGCGACACAATCATTTGCAGCCTTTACTGTCGTAGAAGGTAGACCAGGAACGTCAGTAGGTTGCGGAAGACACGGTCTTCTCTCTACGTACAGGTGGACCACGTGATGCATAGAACCACGTGACATGCATCAAACCGCGAAAATTTAAACACGCGAAAATTTCCACGTTTACAGTATGTCTGGAGTGTGTAAGATGCATAACGCTCGGGAACGCCCACTTCCGTCTGTCCACGTGACTGTAATGGGCCGATCGATACGACGCCGGTCTCCAATCGTCGTGAAACGCGACGACCCGGTCGAGTTCAGCCGTCGGAGACGAACGGTCGAGTCGGATTTCGGCCAGAAACGAGACATTGGCGTTCTGAAATGAGATGAGACGGAGTTTGTTTGCTCACTCAATTAACTGAGTATGCGGATGTGACGTGCGCTCGCCAGCCACTGTACGCCATCCTCTAATTACCAGAGTGCAAGATGCGCCGGCTCACCGGGCCGCTTTTGCGTGCGTGCGTGCGAGCGTGCGTGCATGCGTGCGAGCGTGCTGCGTGTGTCACGGAAGGTGCGTCTTCTTTGCAGAAGTGGCGTACAACGATAGATTGCCACCGCCCAGATTGCCACTAGTAGTTATACAATCCTTTTCGCATGCAGTCTCCCCAGTCCCATACAGTTGTGCAGTAGCTGCATGCGGTGATCTGCGGTAACCTCATGTTGATGCAGTCTCATATTGCAATCTCATATTGCAGTCTCATCGCATCGTCTCATCGCATCGTCTCATTGCATAATCTCTTCGCCTAATCTCATTGTCTAATTTTGACACAAATGGCACGCCCTAGTACGCGTATTTACCCGATGTCGATCATCAGCATTCGAGGTCATACGTACGATCGCAGAGTACGTGGACGGTTCACCTGGACAGCTAGGCGGCGAGGATGTGGTTGCATTGTCGAGTGAAATCTAATTTTCTACAGGAACCAATGAGAGAGAATCTGAGACCTCGTCGTCGATATCAATCTAGCTATCCAAGCATTGACGTGCACACATCTAGACTGCAAGTCGAGTCGGTTGATTAGTCAACAGTCGAAATCGATGGAGCCTCGCAAGTCTGCTTCAATTCGGATTGGCCTTCGCCTTTTTGGTCTCGTAAGTGTTCCGTCGCATCGCTAAATCCATGTCTGCATGCATGGTGATGAGCGTCGACGGTCTGCTAGCTAGCTGACTGACACGTGTTCGGTTGTTCTGTAGATGGCTGGTGCAGTTGTTATCGGTTGCATTGCTGGCAAGCTACTATCTGATGACTTTACAGCCAAGAAAGTTTGCCTATTCCACTTGGAGGACATTGTGACAACTCTGGAATTCAAGAAGACCGGTTGTGAACTTGGCATAGCTAGTGGCGCAGCGGCCGTGTTGCTAGCCGTCGTTTTCTGTGTGCTTGACTACATGGTGGATAATCAAGCAGGAACCGAAGAGTCAACTCGCAATCGTCGATCTGTTATCATAGTAGGCAGCGTGCTGGCCATCATTATGGCACTCGTCTGGGCTTCTTGCTTTGGTTACTTGTAAGTCGTATAGCCTATAGCTAGTCGTGCACTCTTTGTTCGGTCTCACTTTGGATCCGAAAATGAAAGCACCTGCGTGCGTGTGTGCGTGTGTGTGTGTGTGTGTGTGTGTGTGTGTGTGTGTGTGTGTGTGTGTGTGTGTGAGTGTTATTGCAATAACTTTTCATTTGCAACACAATTAAGTCTATGAAAAAAGCTCTAGCCAACCAGCCAACTTTCTAACAGCAGATTTTCCTTGTCTTTTCTACTCAACAAAACACTGCATGGAACGCTGGAATGCAACTATGCATTAGAGGTAATTGGCGGCATCCGCTCTCATGGGTGTGTTAGACTGTGGTGGCTGGAGGCTAGGAACCAATCCGGAAGAGCTGACGGGCTGTATAGCTAAAGATAGCAGCTTCTGCCAAACATCTGTCTGCATGTGTGGTCTAACGGGATAGCTGCATGTATCTATAAATTGAGCCAATATTAGAAGGCCTGTCCACACTGGCAACTGGATCGCGATCACACTTGCAACTCGATCGCGATCCGTCCGATCCACATCGCAAGGTGGATTCGATCGCGATCGGTTGAATCCAATTAGAAATAGTAGGCGTTACCTTCACGTACTCTACGCTTGTAGTCGGAACATCTAGCACTCCTCACTCGTCTTTGTTCTCGCTCACCTTACGTCGCCGTAGCAACGCTTTCTACAAGCAAAGAAACCACACATACACATCAGTCACGTGATAGCGAAATGAGGCGGAAGTATCGTTTTCAAAGTGCAGCGTGGACGCTCGCTATCGCGATCCATTCTGGTCTAGTGTGGACAGGCCTAAACAAGCTGGGTGGCGGTTTTACATTTCATCATTGAGGATAAAATTAGTATTTTGAGAGAACATACAGTGTAGACTTTCTATCACACTACAACAAATAATTAATTATTGTGGTTACTTGTTATGACATTTGGCACATTCTAGAAAAAGAATCATGTCAAGTGCATATTAGAGTGTAAAGAGTAAGGCATACTTGAAAAAACTTTACTTCAAAAAAGTAAAATAAAATCTAAAAATAAATAAATTAATTAATTAAACACATTAACAATAAACAGTTATTGTATACTGTACACGTGTACAACACGTAAACCGAAGCACAATAAGATACACGGTGACAGGAGTGGAAAGGAACAGAAGAACGTTCTAATTAAATGCAAATCTTCATAATAATAATAATAATAATAACAGTGCACGCAGGTATTGCACGGTGGCAGGACATTATTCCAGGTCATCACAACCTGCAGCGCTTACAGAAAACAGTGCTTCTGGGATGTACTCGGATCCTTCATAAAGTCATGTCTTCTTTCTAGGCAGCCGTGATGGTCTAAGTACTTCTGAAGCAGGGTTTGCTTCCAGTACTTGTAATAGACTTTACAAACCAAACTGATCTGGTTGAGCACGACATAATAGTAATACGTTTTGTGTGCTTTTAGGACTAAACTCTGGATTGATTCCAAAGGCTATGATTGGAAGGATGAGTACAAGATTCCAGGGGAAGTAACCCTAGCTTTCAGTTGTCTGTCTACTATCACATGGGTGAGACCAGCCAATGTCAAATAACAAAAAAGAATGTATGCCATCAAAGATCGTCATCTCTAGATTATTGTTGCCGTTCTTGGCTTTACGGGTCTAGGATTGAACGAGGTCCCCAGGCACCATCGACTCATTACAAGCTGAACGTGCAAGAAACAGAAACTGCTGCATGCTTTTCGCAACTCGCTCGTTTATTAGTGCGCTTGCTCCTTGTTTTGCGTTAGTCATGCTGGTGGAGAACACTTTTAGCCTCAATGTTATGCTAGTGAATTGCTGTAAGTCGGCCGGACTATATTGTCAAAGTTGCAAATATCTCATTATTGATGCACACAACAGATGATGTAAATACTACTAGCTCCTCCTCGTTTGCTGGGTCACTCACATAGTTCATATCAACAGGTACATCACTATCAACATCATGAGCAGTAGTAGTCTCAGTCACTCAGAAGAAACCCCATGCCTAAGCATGCAATAGTAACCGGACACATTGTCTAGAAACCGTTTATTCAGTAAGGTTTTTTTCTATTTCATTCCCCTGTGCATCTCTAGTTAAGAGGATCTAGGAGTGGCTGTGGCATCATGGGCAGGGCACGTGTTTGATCTTTGGAACGCTAGGCTAAAAGGTTTGCTTGTGGTTGTGCCCTCTTGTATCTACTGCCACGTCCTGTTTCTCACTTTCAGACTTGTACGTGCAGTCAGACACTACACGTTGACAGCAGTAATTGGTCTGGCCTAACGTGCGCTAGTGAGCGTAGTCGTTTAACTCGCGCTAAAAAGTAATTAGTAATTATAAATGATTGGACTCGGATAAAAATAGAATTAGAATTTGGAAAGACGATGCTTAGTTAATTAATTACAACTAAAATGTTAAAAACAATTACTGGGTAATAATTGCCAAATATATATTATTTATTTAATTAGCTCGTCCTTGCACCGGAAGTGGATGTGATTCATGATCAGCGTCTGGCGAATGTGAGGCTTGTGCTGAGAGTTCTTCTCGTAGCGATTCAGGATATGGCAGCATAGTTTACAGAACTTGTCTGGATGTATGAGGATGTTGTCATGATCAACGTCAATCTTGAATGCTTGTTGAAGTCTTTGTGCATGTGATGGGAGTAGATGAGCACTGCATGACGGGAGTCTCTTCCAAATCTCAATTCACATATTCTGCACAATTGCTTCAGGCTAACTAAATGCACAGACATGCTGCTAAAACATAGACTTGAGCCAGTCTCTCCCCGCCTTCGTCATTCCCCGGATTCTCAATGTGTACCCTCAGTTATGTAGTAAGCGCGCTACTAGAAATAGACCATTGACGCGGGTACAGTACCTGACGAGAACGCGGGAATTTCAGATTACAGTACGCACGCTAGCATCTGTTCGCGCCAGGACTGTTTGACTGAGTGGGAGAGACTGCTTGAATACGTTGAAGTGCTAGGTAGGCGTGGAAGTCCTTGCTGTACTACCACCAGACTGTAAATATACTGGAATCGAAATTTAGAGGAATGTGGAGACAGACTAGACAGGAAGAGTGAGCGTCATTCGATGCAGAGGTCAACGACTACAGTCCGTAACAGAAAGCATTTATTGTGAGTGCCTTAGCTTCTGGAGTAGCTAACGTTTGCTACTATCAGGCTGAGCTACAGAAAATACTTTGATTTTATTAATTAATGTATTAATTAATAAAAATTGACTAGAATACCCATTTCATATACCAACAGTATTGCATAGAATTGCATATGTGTCAAATCATAATCAACTATTTATTGCTCTAAGAAGGATAACACAATGACTAACTAAACAAACAGCACAGAGAACACACAAAGTCATGTCCAAACCATTGGAGAAATGTATTGCTACAGATTGTCTGACAACTGTTCTTGCAACAGCTTCAAATGTACTGAGACGACATGACAGAGAACAGCTCAGATGGCTACTAAGCTGTGCTCTGTCAAGAGTCGAAAGTCTCCATAACCAATGCATTGAAAAGTCTCCTCAAGTAGCCACTTGGTGCTCACATCAATTAAATATCCACTTCTTATCTCCTGCATTAGTTGTGTCACCAGCCTTTGTTGCAGACACGTTGACATGTGCAGATGAAATAAATTCCTGACAAAGTGTGGAAATCCAAGTTCCTGTTGATATCAGTTGGCCAAAGTCTCCCCTGATTTCTTGTCATCCAACTCCAGGTTACAGTTTTACTTTCATCACATGCCATTGCCTGCAAGTACAAAAGATTCCTCAAATCAGATTATTAAAAACCAATAATTGTGTTACAAACACAAACTAAATCTGACTATAATTAATTAATTAGTTCTTAGAGTGCTTATAATTAATTGCTTACAATTGTAACACTGCAGTTTGGACTTGATTAATAAAATGTATAGAAATTGAGATGAACTGTAGTTACATAAAGCCCATAATTAATTAACTCACTCCATATATTCTGTTGAGTCCAAACAAGCTGAACACAATAATTCCATTGTACGTGGACAGGACTATCAAATGCGTACATACACATGCACACGCGCGCGCGTGCACACACACACACACACACACACACACTGAGAGACAGACAGACAGACAGACACGGACACAGACATAAACACAGACATAGACACAGACCACATACATGAGAGTGCATGCCACATGCCACACAAGCATGTCATCCAGAGGAAGGAATCTCATTCTCATCATAGGTTGCTGGTGATTCTACAAATGAAGAGACAGTCCCAACTCATGACCTGCAGAAGTTAGACACGAGATGTCGTGAGTGCTCCAAAATATTCAAGACTAGACAAACATTGAACCTCCACCGTAGAGAGACACACAACGCAGAGTATGAGAAGGCTGTGTGGCGCCACTGTTTCATTGAAGGCTGCAGTCAAAAGTTTATCGAAGTGAAATCTCTATCACAACACCTGGACTTTCATCACAAGATTGACATGGGTACTGTGTACTACATTTGTTCTTATCCACTCAATCTAACTACTGCAATCATAACTTTTAATTAATAAGGTATTTGGGAACTAGAATTTTCTAGCATGAAGGAGTTTGAGTCCTGGAAGGAAGCGGAAGAGACAGCAACTTTCACCTACTTTAGAACTGAGAGAGGAGCAACAGTTCGTAAGACCCAGAAGGACAACACTGGGTCTGACAGCAGCGTGTGTGCAGCCAAAAACCCAGGTACATCTGTGGTGAACTTTCTATCAAGTGTAATCTGCACAATATCTATATCTGTGTATTTATCTATATCTATATATTTCTATAGCTATCTATAGGTATATGTATCTATCTATCTATCTATCTATCTATCATGTATGTATGTATGTATGTATGTATGTGATGTACATGTACAGTGTATTTATCTAGCTGAGAAGCAGTTTGTCTACTATGTCTGCTGCCGAAGCTACAAACCGACTGTGAGGGACAGTACAACATCAGAACAAAGAAGAGATACAAAAAGCAAGCGAATGGAACGTCCCTGTCTTGCAAGGATGAATGTAAGCATTGAAACTGAAGGGACTGTGAAGGTGTGGCACGTTAGTCGCCATACTGGTCACAATCCAAGTCTACAAGAGAGCCATTTTCTCCCTCTCCCGGCCTCATGTAAGGACAAAATGATTCAGAAATTGACAATGGGAGTGACAATTAAACAAGTTCTTGAAGGTAAGACAAACAATGTGTTTGTTGCTCACTTTGATGCATCCTTGAAATGAATGTGTCAATTGTGTTGGCCTATTTTTACCTTGAATGCAATTGTCTCCTTGATGCTTCTCACTTCCTGTAATGGCTTCCTTTGCTTTACAAACAATTTAAATTGGGAACCAGGATTTTCAGTTCAAACTTACTAATTACAGGTAGGTAGTGTAGCTATTGTTGTTGACTGTGGTTGTTGGTATATAGACTTCAGGCAGGAGCTAGCTAGCAGAGAGAACAGAGATGAATTTGACAATCTTGCTCGGCGAGATCACTTTGTTACAAGACAGGATGTACGAAACTGTCAGAGGAATTCAATCGACTTTGCCAAGTTTGGTCACACAAGTGATGCAGAGTCTGTCCAATCTCTTGTGCAGAAATTACAGCAGGAGAAATACAATCCAGTTCTTCTGTACAAGGAATGGGGCATAAAAAATGACATTGTACCAGATCTCCCAGCAGAATCCTTCCTTTTGTGTATTCAAACAAAGCACCAGAAGGAATTGTTTCAGAAGTATGCCATGAACGTTCTGTGCATGGATTCGACACATGGCACAAACCATTATGACTTCAAGCTTATCACAGTGATGGTTGCTGATCAGTTTGGGCTAGGTGCTCATTGCCAGTGATGCGTGGCTTTTGCACGGGATTGACTTAACTTAAATAAACAAATAACATATTTCCCTATGCCATGTAGGAAGAACGGTTGGTTGGTGCATTTGTAGCAAAGAGGAAAAGCAATATGTGCAGTACTTTTTACAAGCCATCAAGGACGCTGCCCCAACTACAACTGTCAAAACAGTCATGACTGACGATGGTAAGAAAGAAGATAATTTACTGGCACCAATGCAAAATAAACATCTAGAAATCAAATGTTTACTGAACAATCATTCACGTTCTGAAGTGGTACCGTATCTTCTCACAAATGTGGATTGATTGATCAATTATCCACAGATAACACTGGATGGTTTGCAGCAAGATCTGTCTTTGGTGATATCATAAAGCACCTCCTCTGCCATTGACACGTTGATAGGTATGACCAGGAAGGGCAGTTGATCACACCACATATTGTTTTCTCTCTTCAGATCACTTAAACGAAACATATTTTCCAAAGTGAAAACCAAGTCAGATCAAGTCAGCATTTATCAGTCACTGTACTTGTTGATGCACCATACAGACAAAGATATGTTCCATCAATATCTGGAGTCATTTGTTAATGCATGGATACCCAAAGGAACCATCATTCATCCAATATTTCAAAACTTTCTATGCCAGTAGACCAGGTAAATACATGTATTTAGTATAGCGCTGCTGTGAACATGGTGCTCTGATTTTTATATGGTTTCAGAGAAATTGGCCATGTCATATCAAAATTTCAGTCATGCTGATACTGATACCAACATGTTCGTTGAAAGGTGTGGTTAGTTAGGAATTCTCATGTATAACCTGTTATGTCCGATCCTGGACCTGATAGCTACAAATATGATATAAATCTGTTGACAGCTTTCATAACAAGTTAAAACGAAATCCATCCTACCTGAGGGGAATGGCAAATCGAAGAGTGGACCAATTAATTACCACACTGCTGAAGATGGAGGCAGACCAGTTTATGGATGTCCAGAAAAAGGGATTGTGGCCTACCAGAGGTGCCACTCAAAAGAAACAGACAACATCACATCAGAACGGACTACTAATCCCTGATCATCACATTACAGAGGTACATTGTATATTAAACTACTAAGTTAAGGTAACACATATTAATTACCTATTGCATGAAAGAAATCCATGTGAGGGAAGTCTATGCATGCAATATATAAGAGCAGAGAGGATGAGCTGTAGCAGCAATATTAATACCTATATAAAACTGGTTATTCCATGGTTATTCTATGTCATCACTAGGTACCTGACAGTGCCAACACATGGCAACTACAGTCTCAAACAGAGACAGGGACTCTTTACACAGTGAAAGAAGTTATTTCCATCTGTCCACATTCTACCTGTTCTGCTGTTTCCTTTGATGCACAAGAATGTCAACCACTTTGCGCCACTGCTACCATTGCACCTGCTTTGGATTTCAGACTGGTCATCTGTGTAAGCACATACACAAGATACGATCACACTTGTAAGCAACTCACAAAAGCAAAGAGACACAGCCAGTTGTAGAACAGACTGAGAGTATGGTAATTGAGCAAACTGAAACAAAGGCTGCAGTAAACATTCCAGCAAAAGCAATGGACACTCCAGGCAAGTCCAGTGGCATGTTCATTTCGAATCACACCCCATTTGTGTACATTCTATAATTCTCATGATGTTAAATTGTCTTAGATTGTGTGCACCTTGAAAGAATTGCATCCATTGCCAAGAACATTGCCATCCAAGCAGAAAGAGCCATCGAAACACTGCATGTACCACAGATACTGGCCCTGGTCAAGAATTACTATCGAGACTGAAGCGAAACGGTACTGATGCCGCTGAGCTGAAAACAACACATCGAATACCACCAGGAAAGAAAGCCCAACAGCAGCTCCACTTCAAGAGGCTAACCAGAAAAAGAAAAAAAATCAAAAGGGATTCTAAGGTAACGACAAGTCTCAAGTTAGTCCAAAGGAGTCGTGATGCATTCTGTTCTACATCAGAGCACCAGACAAGAATGAAGCAAAACGCGTCAAAGAAAGTCTGAAGAAACATAGTGATGAGGTACGATGCACTTTGGGTCTTGTCTGTGCTCTAGCGAAGTCCTATTACAACTTCTGACTAAGATTACACATAAGACCTTCACATACTATATGACATCGAGCTAGTTAGCTGCATAGAAAAGCAGGCCAGTCTTCATTGTTAGGAGACGATACTCCACTGAATCACCTTAGATGATTAATAGCTGCATCTGGCTGGGTACAGGCATACACATTGGGACAGACTAGATACTGCATCCAGGCATCACAATGGTGGGCCATGGAAGGCCGATGCATTCAAAGTTGCATTTCATGTAATTATTGGATTCGGTAGATTTCAGTAGAAAACAGTAGATTTGTTTCAAGATTCGGTAGATTTCAGTAGAAAACAGTAGATTTGTTGCTTCGGGCTATCTGTTTATGTGTACTTTCAGCGTCAAAGTATACAGATATACCTATACATGCATATAACAAATATTTATAAATAGCCACTTGCAACTTGCAACGCAACTAGACTCGAGCCAGTCTCTCCCACCCCTGCCATTCCCTGGATGTCTTGTCGAAGTGCGGACGAGACATCGAGGGGAAGGAACGGTAAGGGTGGGGAAGTAGGGGTGGGAAAAGGTAGGGGCGGGAAAAGGTAGGGGCAGGGAAAGGTAGGGGCGGGGAGAGGTAGGGGCGGGGAATGGTAGAGGAAGTAGGGGCAGGGAACGGTAGGGGCAGGGAACGGTAGGGGCTGGGAGAAACTGGCTCGAGTCTACAATGCAACCACAGAGTACTAATTGTCTTTTTAGGAGTAAATCCGTGAACTTTTTCCAGTAATCCAGTTTTTGTACATGTAAGGAGCATCCTTTGCATAGATGCAGTATGCTGTCAACCCCTGCCAGCATGCAGGCATTTCAGGGAACTCTATCAATTCAATCAGGGGCCCTTGAAGAGTCAGTGGTTGGGGGCGGCAGCAACTCGATCATGCTGTCTATGAGGATCTGATGGATCACTAGGCAACCTATTTCAGTTAGCCTGCTTGCCATGGAACTACAGTACTGATTCGAAAAAAGGCTGATAGGCCACAAAATAGGCCGGGCTGGTTTCAAGGTTTCAAAGCAAGTAGTAAGTTGTATAAGTGATAGTAGCAGCCCAGGAGATGTGTATCATCCTGACTTCATGATGGGGCAACCGGATTACTTTGACATATCCGTTCAAAACCCCTGCAGTTGTTAACTCATATACATATATATGTAACATTGACTTTTTAAAATACATTTAAAACTACTCGTCCCTTGCCACAGTTAACAAATCCCAAATGTCATACTCAGTGTAAAATTGCAAACTAGTGCATATATATATATATATATATATATATATATATATATATATATATATATATATATATATTAGCCAGAGCAGTAAACCTAGATGCCAGAAGTATGCAGGTCACACAAAAACATACACTCATCTTGTATTCAACCAAGAACACTGAAACAACCAAGAACACGTCATTCCAACGTAATTTAGCCATTCTAACTTATTGAAACTTACAAGTAGCTACGAAGACCACAGTTTTACGGGGAAAATTTACTTTAAGAAGTGATGTCTTCCTGGCTGTTTTTGATGGTACCAGTCTCGTCGTTTCAGTTAGCTATCACAACAAATCACTCCCACGTGTGCACTGCTGTCTGAAAATGTAGCGTACGTTGGAGTCATGCCCATGAAGCGCACGCTACAAGTCCACAGATCAAAAGTCCATGTAGCGCGCGCTACAAGTCCATAGCGCCATTTAACGATATTCTTCTAGATACAATATACTCCACGTGATTGCTTTCAGTATTATAGTAACCACTAGAATAGGAACCTAGATACTCAAACAACCTATGTCGTTCCTCTCTTCCAGCTAGAAAGTCACTAGAAACTTTTCTAGATTTACGTTCCTAGAATAATTGTCATTGATAAATATATTACACATACCCAGAAGTAGTTGACTGGTAAAAGTACATTTTGTGAGTTACTTCACCACCTGCTTAGAACTTCATAGGCTTTGCATAGCCTCGTCCCCAGACTCTCTCGCGCTAGTTTTGTCCGGTGCCCGTATGACAATTCCAGACCTGGAATTCTCATACGGGCACCGGACAAGACTAGCGCAAGAGAGTCTGGGGACGAGGCTAGGCTTTGCAGGAGTTTTAGACTATACGGTTTGCTCACTGACTTC
>NC_085093.1:1832050-1839550 GCF_963422355.1 Corticium candelabrum | reverse complement strand
AGACATTGACGAATGTGCATCCTACCCTTGCCAGAATGGTGGCAGATGTGTTGATCGTGTGAATGGGTTTGAGTGCAGATGTGCAGACGGTTTTGAAGGGTCGTTGTGCCAGACCAGTACGTCCACTCTATAGTTTCATCTAGTCTACTAGACAAGTTCAACATTAATTTGTGTGATCTCTTTCGATACAGACATTGATGAGTGTGCATCTGATCCATGCCAGAACGATGGTACATGTGTAGATCAGGTCGACAGTTTCATGTGCCGATGCCAGGAAGGTTATGTTGGTGATGTGTGTGAATTGAGTAAGGCTTAATTTCTTAAAAATTGTAGTATTTTACATTTGTATCTAATCATATTTTGATTGTTTAGACATCGATGAGTGTGAATCTAATCCTTGTCGTAATGGAGGGACATGCTTGGATCGTATTGCTGGTTTCGTGTGTGAATGTGCTGATGGATATGAGGGAGATCTCTGTGAAGATGGTAAAGACATCTCTTTAGTATTCGTACGCAACAGAGATTGCAGACGTAGATTTGTTATTTTGAACAGAGACAAACGAATGCGAATCCGATCCATGCCAGAATGGAGCGACTTGTGTTGATGGTCTAGATGGATTTTCGTGTGATTGTGCTGAAGGCTATGAGGGTGATTTGTGTGAACAAGGTCGATAGTTGCTAAAACTATGTGTTAAGTATTTAATTAAATTAATTATGTTTTTACTTGTAGATATCAATGAATGTGCTTCTGATCCATGTGAGAACGGTGGTGTGTGCAATGATCAGGTGAATGGCTTTACCTGTGATTGTCAAGCAGGTTATGATGGTGAAACGTGTGAAAACAGTAAGATGCAATGACGTTGTCCAGACTCTAGACAGTATCTATACATACATATATGAATCTATCTTAGATATTAATGAGTGTGAGTCTAACCCTTGCCAAAACGGAGGCCAATGCATCGACCAGATTGCACAATTCGAATGTGACTGCGACGATGGATATGAGGGAGATGTGTGTGACCAAGGTTAGTTAATTAATTAATTACATTTAGTGATAGTGATGCATTCTTATTTATTAATTAATTAATTATTAGAATTTAAATTAAAGGTTGTTATTTGACATATAGATATTAATGAATGTGCCTCTGATCCGTGTGAAAATGGTGGAACATGTGTGGATGGAGTAAATAGTTTTGAATGCCAGTGTGTGCTGGGATATGAAGGAGACGTGTGTGAAGAAAGTAAAACAACAGTTCTCTATACTTTTCACACAAACTTGAAATTTTCAATGGTTTAGATATTGATGACTGTGATCCCAATCCCTGCCAGAATGGAGGTGTGTGCAATGATCAGGTGAACGGCTTCACCTGTGATTGTCAAGCTGGTTATGATGGTGACAGGTGTGAAAATAGTAAGGAACAAGAAGGAGCCGATGTATCACTGAAGATATACCTTATTTTAATTTCTTTAGACATTAATGAGTGTGAGTCAAACCCGTGTCAGAATGAAGGTGAATGCATTGATCAGATTGCTCGATTTGAATGCAACTGTGCTGAAGGATATGAGGGAGACGTGTGTGACCAGAGTGAGTCATGAATGTACATAATATATACATGGATGTTATGATAAGTACCTGCATGCACACACACACACACACAAACAAACAAACAAACAAACAAACAAACACACACACAAACACACACACACAAACACACATACACAAACACACACAAACACACACACACACACAAACGCAAACACAAACACAAACACAAACACACACGCAAACACAAACACACACACAAACACAAACACAAACGCAAACACAGGAACACACAAACACACACACACACACACACACACACACACACACACACACACACACACTGATATCTATATTGATATAATATTCAGTTTTATTGTTTGATTACAGATATTGATGAATGTGCTTCTGATCCATGTGAAAACGATGGTACATGTGTGGATCAAGTCAATGGTTTTGAGTGCCAATGTGCTCCTGGATATGAAGGCGAACAGTGTGAAGAAGGTATGAAAATCAATCCTGGCTTCATGGAACAAATCATTTACTAAATTCAAGAATGTATTTCGTGGCTGTATAGACATTAATGACTGTGATCCCAATCCATGCCAAAACGCTGGTGTGTGCAATGATCAGGTAAACGGCTTTACCTGTGATTGTCAAGCTGGTTATGATGGTGACGTGTGTGAAAATAGTAAGGAATAATGCATTGTGTTTGTGTTTGTTAATTAAGACAATATATTTTGATTTTATTAGACATTGATGAGTGTGAGTCAAACCCGTGTCAGAATGGAGGTGAATGCATCGACCAGATTGCTCGATTTGAATGCAACTGTGCTGACGGATATGAGGGAGACGTGTGTGATCAGAGTGAGTCACGTATATACATAATACACACACACACACACACACACACACACACACACACACACACACACACACACACACACACACACACACACACACACACACACACACACACACACACACACACACACACACACACACACACACACTTTGATAGGTATGAGTATTATTGTTTGATTACAGATATTGACGAATGTGCTTCTGATCCATGTGAGAACGGTGGTACATGTGTGGACCAAGTGAATGGCTTCGAGTGCCAGTGTGCTCTTGGCTATGAAGGTGAACAGTGTGAAGAAGGTATGAAAATCAATCCTGGCCAACTGAAGCAGATTTTTAATAAAAGAGTGTATTTTTTCATGTGTGTAGACATTAACGACTGTGATCCCAATCCATGCCAAAATGGTGGTGTATGCAATGATCAGGTAAACGGCTTTACCTGTGATTGTCAAGCTGGTTATGATGGTGACGTCTGTGAAAACAGTAAGGAAAAATGCAATGTGCTTGTGTTTGTTGATAAGGACAATGTCGATTGATTTTATTAGACATTGATGAGTGTGAATCAAACCCGTGTCAGAATGGAGGTGAATGCATCGACCAGATTGCTCGATTTGAATGCAACTGTGCTGACGGATATGAGGGAGACGTGTGTGACCAGAGTGAGTCACGTATATACATAATACACACACACACACACACACACACACACACACACACACACACACACACACACACACACACACACACACACACACACACACACACACACACACATTGATATCTATATTGATATAATATTCAGTTTTATTGTTTGATTGTAGATATTGATGAATGTGCTTCTGATCCATGTGAGAACGGTGGTACATGTGTGGACCAAGTGAATGGCTTCGAGTGCCAATGTGCTCCTGGATATGAGGGCGAACAGTGTGAAGAAGGTATGAAAATCCTGGAGCAGTGTTTTAAAATTCAAGAATGTATTTCATGTTCTGTATAGACATCAATGACTGTGATCCCAATCCCTGCCAGAACGGTGGTATGTGCAATGACCAGGTGAACGGCTTTACCTGTGACTGTCAAGCAGGTTATGATGGTGACGTGTGTGAAAATAGTAAGGAACAATGCCTTTCGCTTGTGTTTGTTTAAGACACTTCATTCTGGTTTTCATTAGATATCAATGAGTGTGAGTCAGACCCGTGTCAAAATGGAGGTGAATGCATCGACCAGATTGCCCGATTTGAATGCAACTGTGCTGATGGATATGAGGGAGACGTGTGTGACCAAAGTAAGACAAACAGACAGACAGACAGACAGACAGATAGACAGACATCCTGTTGAAGAAGATGTCTGCACTGTCCAGAAACAATAAAACAGTTGGCTTGATTGCCACCTCAGGGCACTTTATGCCTTGTGGTTTCAATTTAGTTGAATACTTATACATGCCTTGTGTTTTAGCTTGTAATAACTATTAGGTCAGAGAGACTGTTTGCGTTGAGATTTATCTCTTAGCATCAAATGTATTATAGTGAAATGTTGTTTTGTATATAAGTATTTGACAGACAGAGAGAGGCTACGCTAAGGTTATAATGAGAAAACCTCTCACCAATAACATTGACTGTACCGTAGGTTGCTCTACCCAGTTTTTCAGCCACTAAGTTGGCTCCAGGTAGTTTGCATTGTTCTCTTTAAGAGTTACATGTTTGTTTGTTTTTAAAATGTAGTTCTAGTGAACTCTCGTAGTTGTGGAACTTTACATAGTTACCTTGCTAGCATTGTATTATAGATGTATGTTTGAAATAAATGTTATTTGACAAACAGACAGACAGACAAACAGACAGACAGACAGACAGATAATTTATTCTCATACAGATTCTACTTGTACATATGCTAACATTTTAAAACACAAATCAGTCCTTGCAAACACCAAAGTCATTAACTAATGGACTTGACTTTGAATGTCAAATCAAACAATCTATCTACAGACAGACAGACAGACAGACAGACAAAGAGAAAGAGAATGGCCATCCAGCTTTAGAAAACAATGCAAGTGTTCCTGCGGAAGACATCCAGCTTGGTACAGGCATTCCCAAGCAACATCTCTGACTTATAAGCTAGTTTTGTTGAACAGGGACATAGATGTCCCTTTACTTTACGTGTTGTTAGCAGTTGGACAATGTGAATTGTATTTAGCCTTTGCTTGCTATAGTATCTAACTTCATTTATGAAGATATACTACCATTGACAGACAGACAGACAGACAGACAGACAGACAGACAGACACACTGTCATCTATGACATAATTCAGTATTATTGTTTGATTGTAGATATCGACGAATGTGCTTCTGATCCATGCGAGAACGATGGTACATGTGTGGACCAAGTGAATGGCTTCGAGTGCCAGTGCGCTCCTGGCTATGAGGGCGAACAGTGCGAACAAAGTAAAACACAATTGACTCGTCAATGTCACACTCCGATTCATCACCCATATGTCTCTACAATTGTTGTAGATACTGACGACTGCGATCCTAATCCATGTCAGAACAATGGCCAATGTGTTGACCTAGTGAACGGATTCGAGTGCGAGTGTGCACCCGGTTACGATGGAGATCGATGTCAAAACAGTCAGAAATACATGCTTGCGTATACCCACCACGTGTAGTACTATATATCATCTTACTGTCTCCGCAGATGTGGACGAGTGTGCCTCCGATCCTTGTATGAACGACGGCACTTGCATCGATCAGATCAACAGTTTCCGGTGTCAGTGCAAGAAAGGATTCGGTGGTCGTGTTTGTGAAAAAGGTATCGAGCTTTTCATTGACCAAACAGCCGGCCAGCAACCACACACTAGTGTCCACACTGTAGTTTAGGTACTAGACCCTGGTTGGATAAATACGCTATAACGAGCAGTGTGAACACACTCAGTACATAGTTATCCAACCAGGGTCTAGTAACTAAACTACAGTGTGGACACTAGCTGTGGTTAACTCGTAGTTATCGAACTACATAAGCTTGCGACCTTGGATAGTCTCGCGTAGCCAGACCCTTCCTGTCTACATCCTTGGCGACGCGAGACTAGGTGTGCATTTCTTTATTCTCCACAACCTAGACCGGTTGAGCTCATCCAAACTCCACAAACTAAATCCACTGGATTAGTTTAGTTTGTGGAGTTTGGATGAGCTCAACCGGATTAGGTGGAGAATAAAGAAATGCGCCCTAAAAGACAGACAGACAGACAGACAGAAAGAGACCAGACACCCCAGACAAACAGACAGAGACAGACAGCCAGCCAAACAGACAGCCAAACAGACAGACAGACAGACCAGTTACACATGCGTAGTAGGCCTAGTCGCGTAGCAGGGAAGGGTCTGGCTACGCAAGACTACACTGTACTGTACACGTACACAGATGATGTCATAACTCCCGTAAGTCTGCTGTTGAAATGATGCGTTTTTATCAGACATACTAACGTGCGTAACAAACTTCCGTTAGTGTGAACAACCACATAGGAGTGAAGTAGGGATATTAAGCAAGCTCTGTTATAACGGAATGGTGGCCTACAGTTTTATCAGATTAGAACAGAGATTCGCAGTGCGTCAAATTGTAGTCTGACTACCTGACTGTCTGCTGACTAAATTTCTACCAGTGAGAGTGAAGTCGTCGAGTCAGTCCCTTGTACAAGTAACCGTACAACTGCCAGTCTGTCTGGGGGTTAGTTAGACTGGTTGGGTTTCGTCTCTATATGTTGTGGGGTTGCCATTCGATTTTTTTCTGTTTCTATGGTTAGAGTTAGGGTCTCGGCGATATTAGGGTTAGGTTAGGGTCACGATCTATGTGAGTGGCTGTCTGGCTATTCTGTCGGTCTACATTGTGGGAGAGATTGGTTTCAGATGTAAAGTATGAGTACTTGTCTGCTAAAGTATGCAGCCATCCCTACTTTGTTTTGTATGCACACACACACATGCACACACACACACACACACACACACACACACACACGCATGCACACATTCAAGCATACACACACGCACATGCACACACACACACACACACACACACGCCAACGACAGACTGACACACACACACACACACACACACACACACACACACACACACACACACACACACACAAAAAAAAATGGACAAATGTTAAGCCCTCCACATCTTTCAACGTCGACCTTGAGGTCAGATGCAGAGATAGCTCCCCCTGCCTCTAGAGACAGGGCCTCTGTGCGCTATGTGGAGTCTTGGGGCCAGCGCTACAATCCACCTGGAGCTTGGCCAGAGTCATCCAGAGGCACTGACAATGGCGCAGCTCTGGAACTGAACACTAAGGCCCACACGTACCCGTCTGCTGCATGATGTTGCTGCCAAGCCAGCGGTCTTGTCCAACCCAGTCAATGACCAGGTACTCATTTATACTCCTGAGTCGAGAGAAGCAAGTGTGGGTGAGTTTCTTGCTCAAGGAAACTGCGACAGTGTCGCCTCCACCAGGATCAAACCTTCAACCCTCATCACGGAATACAAGATCCCGGATGTCATCACCAACGCTTTACCATCTGCTCCACCGCCCCGCCCCCCACACACACACACATGCACACACACACACGCACACACACACACACACACACACACACACACACACACACACACACACACACACACAGTAACTAAAAATTTCTAGTTGCCTATCTACGCTATACTCACAGTTACGGATAGCCATGTGTCTATATTTCAGTGGTCGATCCTTGCTGGGTGAACAACCCGTGCAAGAACAATGGCAAGTGCGTCAACGCTGGCAACAAGGCCGTGTGCCGATGTCGACCCGAATTCACTGGACAATATTGTGAGACTAAAATCGGTGAGTCGGATCTCGTTTTACGGCCATTCGTGTGCGCCTGAAAGTTTACTATTCGATAGTGAAAAATCCGTGCGACGATCATCGTTGCGGTCAGTACGAGGTGTGCAAGGTGTACAAGGGAAAGGGTTATTGCACAGGATCGTGTGAAAGGAATGGCCTTGGCAAGTGCAACAGTTACCAGCGATGCCAACTGAAGCCGGTTTATTGTGCTTACAAGCCGTGCCAGCAGAAGGTCTAT
>NC_085093.1:1824550-1827050 GCF_963422355.1 Corticium candelabrum | reverse complement strand
AGAAAGCAACTGCAACCATTTAGGTTAAATGATGTAACATGTACAAGCTCTAATGAGCACATGTGGTGTGACCTCTATCTCATAACTCATCATCACTTCCTTATGGGTAGATTGTAGATTCCTAGCAGGCCGTGTTCTGTGTACCTACTGCTAAACTGACTTTGCATCTAGCGCTTGCTCCAGTAACTGTTGACAGATGTACTTGTCATACCAGTAACAAATGCTGGCTGTGAAAGAGGATTCTCTTGTCAGCAATCCTATTGTGACAAAACTACAGAACCGTTTGTCTGAAGAGAAAATTGACTGCTTGCTGCGCATTTTACTAGAAGGACCACCTATGTATTAGTCTATTTTTGAGCGTGCATTTTGCAAGTGGAAAGAGCACAAAGCTAGAAGGTTACTCGAACAGCACCCTGGGCACAAAGTGTTATAGGCACTTACTGCCACATAACATGATGAACATAATTACAGACTGTTATTAAAAGTTTGTTTGCACAAGTTTGGTTAATAATTATATTAAACTAAAACATGCCACATGTTTGTTGATATAGACTATAGTAGAAAGTATTTGCCTATAATACTTGGACAGCATCTAGGCGTAATTTGTATGACTATATTATAACATTATGAGCATAGTCACAAAGTGTTATTATTAGTATAGACATTTGTTTGAATTTTGGTTTAATAATGACACATGTCTACAAGTTTGGTTGATATACATACATTACAATTACATTCACTGTAGAAAACGTTTACTACTGTACCACATTACCGACTTAGGCCACGCCTCCTTAGGGGCGGGGCCAAATATGCGCAACGCATGTTTGAAGGGGGTTAGGAAAATCACTGAAATATATAATAAATAATAAATTATATATTTATTATTATTTTGTTATTTATTATTTATTTATAGTTTGTTAATTACTTATAATTTATTACTTATAACTATATATATATATATATATATATATATATATATATATATATATATAACTCTCAATGTTATAATATAATTATAGTCCCACCACCTAAAGGTGAGCGCATAATACAACTCATATATCCTTAGACGAACTGCAGTGGGATTGTTTGACATTTATATTACATGTGTGTATGCATGCGTGTTTGCACGTATTTCCATATGTACATAGGAAGACTACCATCACCAGTGGACTTACTATTAGCAAGGCTTCAACCTACTTACATGAACGTTTATCTGTCTGTTTGTGGAAACATAATTCAAAAATGATTTTAGCGTTATTAGCTGTTAGCTCTGTTTCTGATAAATGGGACTCATAATACATGTATGTTTAGAGTTGTATTATGCGCTCACCTTTAGGTGGTGGGACTATAATTATATTATAACATTGAGTATATATATATATATATATATATATATATATATATATATATATTTATTACAATTGTTGTACACTAGCAGTGTGTTGCCAGTATTGTCGTAGTTAAAGCTATTGATATCAATAGTTGTTGTGTTAAGTTAAAAAATAAAAATATAAAATAAAAAAAAATAAAAAATAAAAATTAAATAAAATAAAAAAAAAAATACAATAAAATAAAAAAATTGAAAATAAAAAATAAAAATAATAAAAATTAAATAAAATAAAATAAAAAATAAAAAATAAAAATAAAATAATTGAAAATAAAAAATTGTATAACTAAATAATATGTTAATGAATTAATAATGTGTGGCACGTGGACAAACTATTTGCCTCAGACTGCTTACTTGGAGTCAGTGATGACATCAACAGTCAACTTTCTCTGATGAAATCTGTGTTTCGAAGCGTGCACGAATCGTAACGACTTTCGAATTCTTCTCAATCGTCTCGCACAGTACTGTCTGTATCGTTGGTAATCGCCATGCCTCAAGCCATGCTGTGACTGAGACTCCTTGATAGACGACAGAACTAGCCAATCAAGTCAAAGAAACTAGACAAAACGTGACGTGGAGCTATGACGCACACACGGTAATGAAAGAAACGAATTTTGCGCTTGTACGCAGCATCTACGCGTTTGATTAACAAGTTAGGATACTCTCTAAGCTGTATAGAACTTTGTCACTCTGTTTGATCTCTGCCTTGTCTTTCTGCTCGTCGTTCGGCTTTTCTGCTTCCTCCGCCATTGCTCGAGCTAAACCACGCCTACATATAAATCCCCGTATATCGGTCAAAGTTCCACGTGATGTCTGACGTCGAGGATAAAGTGTTGTCGGATGTACACGTTGGCTGCTTGGTGGGAATAGCTTCAGTGAGGAAATCTAGTTTATTTAATTTATTAAATGTACAGACTCAGAGGAGATTAGATGTGTGTCTACGTGTGCGTTCGTGAGCGACTTAGTTCTCACGGTATCATAACTTCAATAAAATAATTTTTTATGAACTTATAATATTAATATTAATATAATTTATGATGCAACAAAATTTTAATTTGGACTCTAGCCTCACCACTGAATTTGTATGCTGGTGTATGCACTGTATGGCTAAAC
>NC_085093.1:1814550-1822050 GCF_963422355.1 Corticium candelabrum | reverse complement strand
CTGTCTGTCTGTCTGTCTGTCTGTCTGTTTGTCTGTCTGTCTGTCTGTCTGTCAGGATCATATATTTCTTAGATCAAACTAATGCACATTTCTGCAATAAAATTAAAAGGCTACAGCTAAAATGAAATGTCCATAAGTCACTAGTGCAAGAAAGCTAATGTGGGAAGACCTGAGTGATGAGAGTCATGGGCTTCTCAGGTCCACCACATAGTCCGGACAGTTTCTTTAATTAAGATCGCTTGTGCATTGCACCTTTGCAGCTGGATGGGCAGCTGGATGGAAAGCATTTTCTCCAATAGTCTAACAATTCTGGAGCATTTGGTCTTCCGGTTTCATCTGGTGATTGGTTGGATATCTTTTTCAAAAACTTTTTTCCTTGCTCTCTCCATGTACTGAAATGCTTGAGAACTAATGGGAGGACGTTTGATGTTGAGCCTCTGTCTGTCTTGTCTGTCTGTCTGTCTGTCTGTCTGTCTGTTTGTCGGTCTTGTCTGTCTGTTTGTCTGTCAACACATATATTTAAAATTTCAGCACTATTACATTCTAAATGGTTCTGCCTGTCTGTCTGTCTGCCTGTCTGTCTGTCTGTCTGTCTGTCTGTCTGTCAAAGGTATTTTATTCAATAGAACAAAGTACGTACAGATGGAGGCTAAATCCTCTACAACACAATGTCCTCATCAGTCCAATTAACTACACACGTGCTTGCTCCTTTACTAAAAAAAAAGTAAAGGCCAAATGGCCTTGGAAAAACACAAATTAACTAGCATCATCTAAAAGTCTCTCCACTTTCCTGTAGATGACTCGAGCATTGGCTTTTTGTAGCTGTCTGTCTGTCTGTCTGTCTGTCTGTGATTTTAAGTTGTCAAAGTGCAACTTTGATGACTTTACATATAAAGAGACATTCAACATTTTGTCCATTGACTGTTATTGTTTTGCATAAAGTTAGCGCTTGTTATCGGTAGAGTAAGCGTTCAAATAAAACAATCTGTCTGTCTGTCTCTCTGTCTCTCTGTCTGTCTGTCTCTCTGTCTGTCTGTCTCTCTGTCTGTCTGTCTCTCTGTCTGTCTGTCTCTCTCTCTGTCTGTCTGTCTGTCTGTCTGTCTGTTTGTTTGTCTGTCTGTCTGTCTTTTTGTTTGTCTGTCTCCTGCCTGTTTGTTTGTCCATTTGTTTGTCTTTCATTTGTTATCTATCTGTTTATCATAAACTTGCCCGTCTGTTTGACTATGTTTTCGTCTGTCTTGTATCCCTGTTGTCTGACGTACTGCTTTGATTTTCAAGGTTTAATTTCACGTTGGCAGATTTAGACGCAGTAGCTCCTGCTCATAACCACTTTTGTTCCTGCATGGAAAACCTATGCAGAGAAGAGTCTTCAGTCGGTCGATTTCATTTGGAACAGATTCCACTCGACTTTCCAAGTTCGTTTGATTTTGAACGACCACCTCTCCTGGTCAGTCAATACTCTATTGTATCACAACAGTATTTACAGCTATATATGTGATTCATTTCATGAAGGAACTGTGGTCTTTGAAATTTTATCGAAATCTGGCCAGTTGAGATATCGATCACGTGACTTTACTCAACAGATCTGATTGACTGTGTATATACTTATAATAGTGTGTACTATACTATAGATCACATTAATTAATAAATCAGTGTAATAAAAAATATAATTAATTAATTAGTGTAATATATTGATGTCATAATTTTAGTTTGTCGTACAACTACAGAGGTCCGGACACTGCATGCATAATGCATATTTACATACGGGTACTGGTAAAAATAAATATTTATATCAATTTGATAATTAAATAAATAAATTACATATAAATAAATAAATTACATATAAATAAATAAATTATATATAAATAAATAAATTAAATGTATTTTGAAATGTTAAATATTACCCATTAAAATGCAAATCTCTTGGATTAGACACTTTACATTACCTCGCTTGTTCTCAAATGTGCTTGACTTGACAGCATGCACATTTAGTGTCATACAAGCCGCGCGAATGTCTGGGTATCCGAGGACAGCTATAATTACGGATTGAATGTCAACTCGAGATGGCGTTGAGTTGTGCCCATTTGAGCGAGTACAAGACCTCCCGCGGTCTCAAACCCTTTCAAACAATATACTTCTATTTTTTCTCGTGCTCAACGTCTAGAGCTCGAGCCGTGAAGGTCAGTAGGACCCCGACAGTTTTTTTTCTTTTTTTTTCGTCGTCACTTTCGATTCGTTCGTGTTCTCGTCTTTAGGCGGAATATTGGAAGTGTATGTCGTGCGATTCTTGCGCCCCCAGACTGCACTGTTGCCTCTATTGTGTTCATTTTGCTTGCAACGTTCACAAACACATACACAAACATTTTGCCGAGTCGGAACACGGGCTGGGTGAGAAGAGATGTGTGTGTGTGTGTGTGTGTGTGTGTGTGTGTGTGTGTGTGTGTGTGTGTGTCGCTGTGTGTGTGTGTGTGTCGCTGTGTGTGTGTGTGTGTGTGTGTGTGTGCATGTGCGTGTGCATCTGCATGTGTGTGTGTGTGTGTGTGTGTGTGTGTGTGTGTGTGTGTGTGTGTGTCACTGTGTGTGTGTGTGTGTGTGTGTGTGTGCGCGTGCGCGTGTCTCTGTGAGTGTGGTGCGATAGCTCAGTTGGTTAGAGAGTCTTCTAAGAACTGTGTACATCCGGGACCTTGCAGGGTTGCAGGTTCAAGTCACAGTGATGGCGACCTATGGCATAATTTCCTTGGGCAAGAAACTCACACACAATTGCCTCTCTCAACTCAGGAGTATAAATGAGTACCTGCTCATTGACTGGAGTGGCAAAGGCCTCCGACTGTGATAAAGTCCATCAGCCACTGCGGTTTGGGTGGGACTTTGGGTGCCGACACCACAGTTGGCGTCGCAGTCGGTGCTCCTGCGAGTGCACAGGAACCCAGCCATGTGGCTGGGGGCGTAACCGTAATGACAGCAGCTCCTTATCCATTTGCTATTTTTTGTGTGCACGTGTGGTTTGTGTGTGTGTGTGTGTGTGTGTGTGTGTGTGTGTGTGTGTGTGTGTGTGTGTGTGTGTGTGTGTGTGTGTAAATGGAAAGATTGTGGATTCATGACTTCTGCTCATTGATGAGTTTAGAGAAGGCATTGCTGAAAATTTAAAGGCACCACTTTGAGCTATTTCCAAGACTTCTTTGAACTCTTTCTTTGCTGTACATGAGGTAGAAGGAAATGCACCATTCGGGCGTTGCACTTGCCAAGTAGTGGTACAGATGTAGTTATACCCACTAGGTGGTAGGTACCTTTATTTCAATACAAAATTTTTATTTATGTATGTATGTATGTGTGTATTGCGAGGCCGTGCGTTTACCACGTTGTGGTAACGCTCCGCAATTTTTCGCTTTCTTTTCGCTTTCTGGGTTTTGCTACAAAGGCTACCACCTGTTCACAGCGTTTGTAGATACCAACTTTGATATTTGGATGTCTTGAGTACAGCTTGGACTAATCTGGTGTTTCGAGCTTGTTTTTCTCAAGATGGAAGGGTATCTAGCACGACCTCTAACGGTTCGTCTGCAAACTGAGGAGGATATCTCAACTCGTGACGTGATAATGGCACTCCAGACTGTAGTAGAGGAAAAAAACATCAAATGCGTGACTCAGACTCTCTGCCATGGCATTTGGCAATCTCCTTTGGGAATCAAACCACAAAAGACACTGTTGTGAGAGCTGGCCTTGACATCAAGGAACGACATTGTGAATGCGTAGAGCTGTCAGGTTCACGACCACAACATGCACACCCTGCAGGACCACCACCTGCACTGGTGACATGTAAGATGCCATACGAGATGCCAGATGCAACAATTAAAAGTGTATTGTCAAAACATGGCCATGTGTCAGGTGTACACAGTAGATGCTACTCTTTTGCCCCCATGATTGAAACAGGAGTTCGAGTATTCACTGTTGTTAACCCCAAGGGAACCTTTCCTATCTGATTGCAAGTTGGCCATTACGTAATCGTAATCGTGAACCAACACGGTGTTATTGATGTGACGAAGCTGATCACCAAGTGAAAGACTGTCCAAAACCGTCATCCTTCTGACGCTGTTATCATTGCAATGGTACAGATCATGTGTATAGAAACTGTAAAAACTATAGTACGGCTAGCACAAGAGCTACAGAACAGAACAGACCAGAACAGTCTGACACATCTGTGTAAGAGACTACACCACCACTACCTTGTGGTTATGAGGGTACCTTATCAGATGACAAGGATGACATCCAACTCAGTGAATGGGAGACAAATAAGACAACAAGCTGGTGTGAAGCAGAATCAAATCAAGGAACGGCAAGTGAAAGTGACATGAAAGAGGGCTCTCAGAGTGATGCAAACAATAAAAGAACACCAAAAGAGGAAGGAATGAAAAAGAAACACTCTCACCAACACCTGACACGAATACACAGCTAAAACAAAGAAAGAAGAAAAAGAAGAAAGCACGAGAGAAATCAGCTACTGAACACCCGCATGTGGAAAACCAGGAAAACCAGGACGCATGTGGGACATTGCCAGCTCCAGTCTAGACTCACTGGAAATGTTTTGTGTTTTTGTTTTCTCTTTCCCTCTCTCGCTCTAATGACTCTACAAATTGCTACTCTCAATGCTCAAGGAATGACTAACAGGATGAAACGACAACAAATTGCAGACTGGATGATCAGAAAGAATATCAATATTTTGTGTTTACAAGAAACATATGCAACAGCTGAAAATTCAAATTGGCAATTACAGTTTCCTAAACATTCCATTTTTCATGCTTATGGTACAAATCATTCCAAAGGAGTATCTATCATTGTGAAAAATATGCCTCAACTACAATGCAAGAAGGTCCTACAAGACTCCAACGGACGTTATTTATCTATGAAAGTAAACTACCCTTCCCTCACGTTCGACCTCGTCAACCTTTATGCACCAACGTCCTCAGCTGATCACAAAGATTTCTATCAAATCGTGACTTCACAGCTGCAGAATTCACCAAGACTGGTTGTCTGTGGTGATTTCAATTGCGTCCTTAACCCCAGTATGGACAAACTGTCCCAAGCAAAACTAGGACCCAGGAGCAGCGACACTGCTGCACTTCACATGCTCCTCTCAACCCTCAACTTGACTGATATATACCGACAATGCCATCCAGATGTTCCGGGTTACACATGGAGTCGATCAAATCCACCAGTAGCCTGCCGACTAGATATGTTCCTAACCTCATGTGTGTTGGAAAACAAAGTACATGAGATTTCTGTTCTTCCCACAGCGTTCAGTGACCACTCGTGTGTACTTCTCAAACTTCTAGCTTTGTCAACATGTACTAGAGGACGGGGATATTGGAAACTTAACAAAAGTCTTTTGTCTGAGGCTTGTTACCGACAGAAAGTCACCGCCTTTTGGCTACACTGGCAATATCAGAAACCACGGTTTTTGTCACTCCTCGAATGGTGGGACACCGGAAAGGCTCATATCAAATCTTTGTCAATATGTTATGGCATTCAACGCCAAAGAAAACGAAATAAAACTAGGACTAGACTTGAACAATCACTACAAAAAGCACAGTGCGCAATTCAAAACGGCCAAATCACAGCAGTCTCAAGAGCAGAATTCTTTCGGAAACGCTTACAAGAATATGAGCAAGAATATATTCAAGGTAAACAAGTTCGCTGCCGAGCACAATGGATAGAGAGTGGAGAAACTTCGGGTAAGTTTTTCACCACAAAAGAAAACATCAAGGGAACTCGAGACTGTATCACTGAGCTAAACTATCAAGGCAAGAGAGCCACAGACACAAATGCCTGTCTTCATCTTACTCAAACATTTTATACCGAGAGCAACCAATCGATGACGAAACTAGTGTGCAAGCTCTGTCTCATCTCAACAAACAATTAACATGCACAGACAGTTTTTTGTGTGACGGTCCGTTAACGCTGGAAGAGTGTACAGAGTCTCTCAAAACACTACACGCAGGCAAGTCTCCTGGCATGGATGGTCTTACAACAGAATTTTATAGAGCTTTCTGGTCACTGCTTAGAGACGATTTTGTGCAAATGGTTAACGCAGTCGAAGAAAAGACCTCTCTTTCGTATAGCCAGAGAACCGGAATCATCCGTATCATATATAAGAAAGGAAATCGAAACGATCTCAAAAACTGGCGTTTCATCAGCCTTCTGAATACCGACTACAAAATAATCACAAAAGCTCTAACAAATCGTCTAAAGAAAGTAATCGGATCAATCATCCACCCAGATCAGAGTTGCAGTATTCCCCATCGAGCCATACAAGACAATTGCGCAACAATCCGAGACGTACTTCACTGGTGCTCTGGTACAGAGAAAGATTTGGCTGTCATCTCTCTAGATCAAACAAAAGCTTTTCGACAAGGTTAACTGGACACATCTGTCTAGAGTACTCGGTGCTTTTGGGTTTGGTCGCTCTTTCCAAAAATGGGTAAAAATAGTGTATTCTAACATCGGCAGTCACGTCATAGTCAATGGATATCTGTCATCAAGAATAGACATACACCGCGGTGTCAGACATGGATGTCCACTGTCACCTCTTTTATATGTTCTCAGTTTCGAGCCTTTAGCGTCAGCAATAAGACAAAATCCTATCATACAAGGAGTGCCAACTGTTGACGACCCTCTCAGAGATAGTATTAAAGTATCCAGTTATGCAGATGACATGACTGTTTTTCTAACAACAGAGACAAGCTTTCAGACCTTAAATGATGAACTAACGGTTTATAACTCTGCCAGTGGAGCACACCTCAACCGAGAAAAGTCAGTTGGTTTATGGCTTGGAAAGTGGAAACGTCAAGAAAACCCATTGCAAATAAAATGGACTACCACAGCGATCAAGATTCTTGGTCTAACGTTAAGGCCTTCGTATTATGAATCTATGAAAGAAAACTGGTCAATGGTCTTAGAGAAACTGAAAAAGACATTGGACATTTGGAAAAGTCGAGATCTGTCATACCTAGGGCGAGCACACGTCCTGTCAACATACGCTTTAAGCAAAATATACTACACGGCACACACATATACTCTGCCTCATCAAACGTTACAGCAATTCCAAGACATTATCTGGGATTTTCTTTGGATTAAAACGCCACCACTAATAAAGATTGGTGTGTATTTCACGAAGTAGAGATGGAGGACTAGGCATGCCTCATCTCCTTTCTAGACTAATGGCAATACGCCTCCAAACAATCCGACACTTGTTTGATAAAAAGAATCAAGCAGCTTGGAAAGACCTCGCTCGACAGCAACTATCTCATCTCAGTGGACAAAACAACATGGGCTATGCAGTTTTTGCCGCCTCAGGCTGGATGCCCGACCATCGCAACTACACCAAGCTTTCATCCTTTTATCGCCAACTTTACATGTCCTGGAGAAAACTTGACGGAGGACGGGATCTTGCCCCTCCCAAGTATTATGAAGATGCTGCCGAAGAACCTCTGTGGGGAAACCACCTTA